>NC_057796.1:242979617-243061486 GCF_018294505.1 Triticum aestivum | reverse complement strand
CGTTTCGTCCGTTTTGCGGTACGCCACACCCCTCCCGATCAACAGGACCCCCGTTTCGACCATAGGAGGTCCGTTTCGTCCGTTTTCCGGTACGCCACACTCCTCCCGATCAACAGGACCCCCGTTTCGACCATAGGAGGTCCGTTTCCTCCGTTTTGCGGTACGCCACACCCCTCCCGATCAACAGGACCCCGTTCCGAACGTAGGAGGTCCGTTTCCTCCGTTGTGCGGTACACCAGGCCTCGTTTCCATCGCCTGTTCCGTCCAAGCCCTCCCGATGAACACGACTACGCATTCCGTTCCGACCCAGCCGGTTGGCTCCCACGCGTTCCGTTGCCTCCCAATGAACACGACGCATTCCGTTGCCTCCCCATGAACACGACGCATTCCGTTGCCTCCCCATGAACGCGACGACGACGCTGTTTCTCTGTTCCGACCCAGCCATGTACATGAGCCCTGGCCGTACGTATGCGCGAGTAGGCGTTCGAGACCCCGCTCGTATGTACACATACGTGGACATATTTTCTTTCTTGCACCCTGGCCACTGTACGTACGTGTACATGCTACGTGCGCGCCTCTACTACGACACGTACGTGCCTCTACTACGACACGTGCGCGCCTCTACATCCACCAGTATATATGTACGTACACGTTCGCGACCAGAATGACAACGCTACGTACGCTTCGACCAGGTGGGTCCCGACTGTCAGGCACTTCCTTGCCTGCGAAGATGTAGCTGGTGGGTCCCAGTAGTCAGGGGGCGAATCGTTTTTTTGCCCGAACGCACTTCCTTGCGTGCGAAGATGTAGCTGGTGGGTCCCAGCAGTCAGGGGCAAACATTTTTTCAAGAAATACTATGGCCCGTCCGGTGGGTCTCCGCTGTCAGATGGAGGAATAATTATTTTGCACGTAATAAGGAGGCACTTCCTTGCTGCGGCCGTGGACCCAGCTGTCAGCCTCTCCACGTACAGTCCACGTCTGATGGAAGCCGTTCCTTGACCATGTTGACCACGCCGCGCCGAGAGCACCAGGGCGGTGGACGACTGCGAGGCCTAGGAAGGGGACGACGCGGAGCCGGGGAAGATGCGGCAGTGGATGCCCACGCGTAGAGGAGTACGAGGGTTCACTGTTTCGCTGCGGTGTGAGGCTGCCGTCACCGCAGAATAACAAGGGGTGTGGGTGAGTAGAGGGATGGCCTGGCCAGCGGTGGGAGTAGTAGGGGGCGGTGAGGCCTCCGCCGCATCGCAGCCGGCCACGGGAGGTAGGAGCACAAGGCATGACCAGCGCTGGTTTGGGCGGCTGGAGCAAGAAGACCAGAGGTTGAAGAAGCACTACGGCCGTTGGATGGACATCGTACGGTCACTGGAGCTAGAATCGTGCATATTGACTAAGTTGACAAAGCCCTCCGTCCCCGTCAACTTAGTAGGCCCACAAGTCAGCCTGCCACTATACTGGGTCCCAGCTAACAGGGGGAGTATTCATTTTTTTTGTGCGTAATAAGGAGGCACTTCCTTGTGTGCGAAGATATAGCTGGTGGGTCCGAGCTGTCAGCGGCGGTAACGTTTTTTTCGCGAAATACAGAGGCCCTTTCGGTGGGTCCCTGATGTCAGGTGGAGGAATCATTATTTTGCGCATAATAAGGAGGCATTTCCTTGCGTGCGGCCGTGGACCCAGCTGTCGGCCTCTCCACGTACAGTCCACTTCAGATGCATGTCGGTCCCTGACCACGTTGACCAGACCGCGCCGAGAGCACCAGGGCGGTGGACGACGGCGAGGCCTAGGAAGGGAACCACACGGAGGCAGGGAAGACTCGGCAGTTATTTCCCACGCGGAGGGGAGTACGACTGTACGAGGGTTTACTGGTTCGTCTGCCATCGCCGGAGAATAACAGCAGGTGTGGGTGAGTAGAGGGATGGCTAGGCCAGCGATGGGAGTACGGTGGGGCGGTGAGGCCTGCGCGGCAGCAGAGTCGGCTACGGGGAGGAGGGAGCAGGCAGTCCCGCCGGTGCTTGTTTGAGCGGCTGGAGCAGGAAGAGCAGAGATTGAAGAAGCACGACGGCCGTTGGATGGCCATCCAACAGTCACTGCTTGTGCGTCAACCTTTTTTTAGGAAAGCCTCAAATCTGTGGAAAACAGCAAACATCCCATCTGCCATTATTTCTAATAATTTACAGCCCATTTGCTAATTATTAAGGTTTTTTTGGAGCCCATATTCTTTTTGTTAGCATTACAGCCCATATTGTGGCCACAGTTAAAAAATTATATGAAATTTTGCATATTTCGGTGCGGTCCGAACTGTTTTTAATCCCGAAATTTTGACTCACATTCAAACTGATTTTAAAAATAAATGTATATCAATATAAAATCCAACAAATTCTCCACGCATAAAAATTAATGTAATTTAAAATCTCGAAATGAAAAAAAAGATATTTGAAACTAATTGCCGGTTTGATGTGTTTTAAAAATGTACAACCCATTTCTCATTACTGATGGGCCATTTTCTCGGCTAGCCGAATGAAAGCTCTCCTCGTCTTGAAAGATTTGCAGCCCAACAGGCCTGACAAAGCGACTTACTTGGCAAATCACAAAAAAACGGGCTGTGGCCGTGGACCCAGCTGTCAGCCTCTCCACGTACAGTACTCTTCCGATGGAAGTCGTTCCTTGACCACGTTGACCACGCCGCACGGAGAGCTCCATGGCGGTGGACGACGGAGAGGCCTAGGAAGGGGACGACGCGGAGCCGGGGAAGACGCGGCAGTGGAAGCCCGCACGGAGAGGAGTACGAGGGTTCACTGGTTCGGCTGCGGTGTGAGGCTGCCGTCGCCGCAGGGCCTGGCCAGTGGGGGGAATAGTAGGGGGCGGTGAGGCCTCCACGGCAGCACAGCCGGCCACGGGAGGCAGGAGCATGCGGCACGACCGGCGCTGCTTTGGGCGGCTGGAGCAAGAAGACCAGAGGTTGAAGAAGCACTACGGCCGTTGGATGGACATCGTACGTTCACTGGAGCTAGAATCGTTCATATTGACTAAGTTGACAAAGCCCTTCGTCCCCGTCAACTTAGTAGGCCCACAAGTCAGCCTCCCACCAAGGTGGGTCCTAGCTAGCCGGGGGAGTATTCATTTTTTTGTGCATAATAAGGAGGCACTTCTGGTGGGTCCGAGTTGACAGCGGGGGGAACGTTTTTTTCACGAAATACGGTGGCCTGTCAGGTGGGTCCCAGCAGTCAGGGGGCAAACATTTTTTTCGCAAATACGGTGGCCCGTCCAGTGGGTCCCTGCTGTCAGTTGGAGGAATCACTATTTTCCGTGTAGTAAGGAGGCACTTACTTGCTGCGGCCGTGGACCTAGCTGACACTCTCCATGTACAGTATACTTCCGATGGAAGTCGTTCCTTGACCACGTTGACCTTGCCGCGTTCCGTTGCATGCATGCGTCCATGGGCGTGGTGCGTCCCCACTGTCAGCCTCTCACGTACGGTCATCTTCCGATGACTCTCGGTTGTTGACCACATTAACCACACCGTGCCGAGCGCACCTAGACTGGAACGACCCGGAGATGGGAAGACGGGGCAGTGGAGTCGCAGATGGAGAGGAGTGGGAAACTTCACTGGTTCGGGTGTGCGGCAGCACAACCGCGGTGCCGCCCACGGGAGACAGGAGCAAGAATAGAGGTTGAAGAAGGAGCACGGCTGTTGGATTAACATCCAACGGTCCAGCTGCTAGGATCATTTGTTGATTAAGTTGACAAAGTCGTGCGTACACGTCCGCTTAGTAGGCCCACAAGTCAGTCACCAAATCTGATGGGTCCCAGCTGTCAACGGGATTAATAATTTTTTCGCAAAACAAGGAGGCACTTCCTTCCGTGCGAAGATACAGCCGGTGGGTCCCAGCTATCTGGTGGAGGAAACATTTTTTCAGCTTAATAAGGAGGAACTTTCCTTGCTTGCGACCATGGACCTCGTGGGTCCCAGCCGTCAGGCTCTCCACGTACAGTCCTCTTCCAATGACTCTCGTTTGTTGACCACGCCGCACCAAACGCAGCGAGGCGGTCAACGACGGCGAGGCCCCGGACAGGAACGACTCGGAGATGGGAAAACGCGGCAGTGGAGTCGCAGATTGAGAGGAGGAGAAGGGTTATAACTGGTTCTGTTGCGGCGTGGGGCTGTAGTCTGTGGAGAATAACAAGAGGTGTCGAGGGGTGGAGGGATAGCCTGGCCGGCGGTGGGGTAGCGCTTTGCAGCGATGCGTGCTAAGCAGAGCCGCTAGCCGCCGGAGGCCGGACCAGGCGACGCTGGAGGAAGAAGACAAGAGATTGAAGGTGCATGCCGGCCGTTGGATATAAATCCAATGGTTGTGGATGACACAATCATTTGTTGACCAAGTTGACAACGCCCTGCGTAGGCTTCGACCTATTGGCCCACATGTCAGCCTGCAAAAATGTGGCATATTTTGTGCAGTTCCACTAAAATAGAGCTGAGCGTCCCTGTTCCAAAGATATTAAGTGTGATTACAATAATAGAGGACTGCTAATGAAACAAGAAACACACAAATAGAAGCCAGTCACCTTTGCAGTCTCTCTTAAGACTAACTAGTTGGAGAAGATTAGGCTCGTAGTTGGATGAGGAGGATAGAGAACAACCAATCTCCCTTTGTGCAGTCGCACTGAAATGTAGAGATGTTGCCCGTGTGACATTTTGGTAGAACTGCACAAAACACTCTTAATAAAAAAGTGATTTGTGCAGTTCACCAAAAGGTCGCAATAGCAACGAGGTGAAATGGATAGCCCTGTTTGCAAAAAAGAGGTAGAAAGGAAACAATTACTGGCCAATAACAGTTGACGACACATGCGACGACAAAAAAGAAGCATATTCCTTGTCCTGAGGGAAGATAACAACACGGTTGTGTTTGTCTAAAAACGGTGTGAGGACGAGATTGCAATATGGAAAGTACGCTGGACGAGCTACGTTTTGGGCAAAGAACTATGGAAGATCCACATGCAGCGACGTGGGAAGACGGGCAGTGGAGCAAGGCCGGAGGGGATACCTGGAGGTCGTCGGGATGTAACTAGGTGAGCGGCGGCGGGCGGAATATGCCCACACTGCAGCAACGAGCAGGTGGCGTAGGCCCTACCATGCTAGAGCTTGGTCAGAGAGAATGGCGTGTACCGCAGATCGGGACGTGCTGCCTCAGCGCCGTCGAACGGAGAAATGATGCACGTCCTCCCTTTCCGCTGGTGGACGGGATGCGGCCAGATCAGTGACCAACGGTGAGAGAGAGAGAGAGGCCACCGCAGCCTTGTGTGAGATACTCTGAAGAGAGACAAACCAGGCAGGCAGGCTCCATTGTATATAGTGGAGCGGACTACCTTTTTCTCCGTAAAAATCATTTTATATTCTGTGTACGTCCCATTGAGCGATATAACTTTATTTAAAAATAACGCGCCAACGCATCAAGTCATACTTTGTTTCGTGCATGCGTGGTACACGGCCTCCGTAGGTAAACAACCGCTACACGCGTTCAAATTAGCACGTGGGCTGCCATTTCATACAGAAATGAGCTCCACCGTGTACCCGCGCGGGTGTGGCTGGGCACGAAGCGTGAGTACGTGCATGGTGCACCTATTCTCTTCTTGTATACGTACACCACCTACGTGGGGTTGTGTGAGAGAGATACAAACGTAGAGAGATATAGTGTGTGGGTTCGTGATAGTTTTTTTGGGGGGGTGGGGTCAATCAAAAAAATGTAACATATGCAATGTGTGTGAAATAGAGTCCTGGATATATCATATATATAGAGGGGGCGATCCACAAGAAGAGAGTGGAGGTATCATCGGCTTGAGGTGTCCATAGAATCGAAGAGAGGGATGATGTGTGTGCGCGCGCGCGATCGATAAAGAGTGCCATCGAATTTGTGTGTGCCCACGTCAAAGATATAGAGTGGCTGGCCTACTAGAACGTGAGAGGGGACAGGTGCAGTTTGTCTCTGTGGCATGGATACCTACCTACAACGCTCGACTATCGGTGTGTGGTGGGGGGGGGAGGGAGGCCTAATTAACTATAGAGGTACAATGGCTGGTATATGTGTGGACGAGGAGAGAGGACTACCTCATGTATTAAGGGAGATCGATCTAGCTCATGTATTAAGGGAGATCGATCGGCATCCATGCATAGGTGTAGGAGAGGAATAAGGTTGGGAGAGAGACAAAGCTAGAGTGTTGGGGGGGTGGTAGTGGAGTTGCTTCTAACAAATGGTGGGATAGGCTTGCTAGACAACCAGAGGGCACGCCTGCAATATCAATAAGAGAGGGGATGGCTGCCTATCTGTGCACGTGCGTGTGAGAGACGGGCCAGGAGGCATGCACGAATGATGAGGGGGGGGGCGATATGGCTGTGGTAAGTAGACATAACTACATAGGAAGATCAATCGTCCTTTGTTAGAGAAAGGAGAGACATAACTTGTGAGGTACGTCGATCGATGGGGGGAATAGTTAAAGTTGACCTAGGTATATGTTGGGAGATCGATCGGTATACATGCATGTCTGTGTTAGAAGCAAATGAGGCACGGGGAGAAGGATAGAGAGAGAGGGATGCATCTAGGAGGTGGTGCGAGAGTCATACTATATCGAGGGGGGAGGAGTATGCGAGTACGAGATCGATGAAAAGAGTGGTGGGAGTGAGGCATGGACGGTGATAAGAGAAGAGGGGAAGCTTGTGTTTTGAGCTAGGCACACCTCGCTAGAGAGGCATATCGATCGATGTGTGCCGTAAAGAAGGAGCTGGGGGGCCTACACACACCGCTGGTGAACGACCTAAAGTGAAAAGACGAATTTGCGTGATGGAGCTAGAGAATGCTGAGGGAGGGTGAGAGGGATGCGGGCGTCTGCATGCACGAGAGAAAGTTAGCGCTAGCTAGCTACAAAGATAAGAGGATTGTGTGGGTGTAAAAGACGAATAGAGATCATACTTCATTATAAAAAGTGAATTCGGATATTTGAAGAATTTATCATAGTGTTTTAAACCGACGCATGTGTGAATATATATAACGGTGATACACATGGTGTGGTTATGAACATGTTATACCACATATAATATATTTTATCTCTACTCTTATAAAAAAACAGAGTTGTTGATGATGGTGCCATCCTGCAATATAGGCCGTCCAATTTATATCTGACGGATAGGAAGGAAACTATGGCAATTTTGAAAAAAGATACCCACACCCCTCTCCATATTTGCAAATTATGCCTTCCCTTGATCATGTTGATGTTCTGTGGAACGCATGGGCATCTTGCTAGTACTACGTATAACATATAGAACATTGATCATAATTTGGGCTAATGTGTGGCTTTTGCAGCTCAGGTCTAAATACTTGTCATAATGTAGGGGGCGGGGCACTATACTATGTGTGATAAACACGGTGTACATGTATGGAACATGGTTTAGATTATGAATATATAGTTAGTACATCAAATGTACTATTATTTGGAATCAACATCAAGTGTATTCAAAAAATAGAATTCGAGTTCATGTAGTACACATAGTTCATATCTATCTCTATAGTAATCATGTGGTGTGTTATTAAGGTAATACACGAATGATGGTTGAAGTTGGCAACAATCATGATTATAGATTCTTATTGAAATAGAGAAATGAATTCAAATTCAGTTCGAATTGCAGCGGTAGTATAGACATTTGGAATGTACTAAAATGTTGGTATGAGTAGGTTACATGCATTATACAACAAGCGAAAAAATTTAATTGGACATAACATGGATTCATACTACCGAATAGCATTTAATTGCACTAAATTGTCGGTATGAGTAGCTTCAAATAGCATTTTTATAGTAAAACGGGGCAAGACTCTCTCTTTGTGTGGTGTGAATAGTTTTATTTTTTCGTTTTCTTTTTGGTCGAGGGAAGTGCGAATTGATTTGGTACGTACAAGTACAATATTACACGTTAGGCTTGTCCCTAAAATTCAACCCGCGCCTTGTTATATCCCGAAATTCAGATATCGTGCTCCCAAAACTGGCGCTTCACAACCCACGCCTTGCTATCCCGAAATTACAACGCGCGCGAAAACTCCCTCCAGCTGCCAAATCCCGACACGTGAAATCCCCCTTCTAACCCTGAGCCGAAAGGGCCGCTAGTTCAAATCGGTGGGGGGTACTTTTGTAACACACCCTACATTTTGGACAAGCGCGTCCCTAAGTCATGGTTCACCCCCTCCCATCGCCTCCTTTTTGCCATTCGAAATCCCAGGCCGCCATAACCTCTCCGCTCCAGCCGCGAAACCCCACCCTCCTCCGCCCGCCACCTCACCGCTGCCCAGCCGGAGCCTCTTCCCCGACGACGTCGTCCACCGCAACAGCTCAACGTCCCTCGTCCACCTCCCCGGATGAGGATCCGTCGTCCATCTCGTTGTCCCGCCGGTTCAGCCGCCCCGTCCTCCACCTCCAAGGACCTACTCCGACGATCGCCTCGTCTATCGCGGCTGCTCCATCCCCACATCGCCGCCTTAACCTGCTCCACCGGAACCGCATCATCCTCACCGACTCCTCGGACAAAGCCGAGGCCTACTCAGCGCCACCAAAGAGATTGTACACTCATCGCATCGCACCTTCTCCTTAACTCGACCTCCCGGCGCCGACGGTGCTCCATCCCGCACCCCCATGGAACGGCTACCTTCAAGCCGGCGCCACGGGCAACATCTCCACGGTGGCTCTCCCCCAGTGCGAGGCCCCTTCAGCGGCGGCGTCCATACCAGCCGGATCTGCTGCTGCTGCTCCAGCTCTCGCTCGATCACTCGCTCGCCCAGCTGCTGCTGCTCCGGCTCTCGCTCGCTCGCTCGCGCTACTGCTGCTGCTCCGGCTCTCGCTCGATCGCTCGCTCGCCCAACTGCTGCTGCTCCTGTCGTGGTTTAGTGTTGGAGTTACTAGCCACTACCGCTTGCACAAGCTATTCAAACTCACTGTTTGAATCAGTTCGGTTTCTTGAGTCTCAACTACAAGCTGAAAGACATCGATCAGCTGTGCTGCGACAAGAAGCGGAAGGACTGCGGAAGTCCCTAGAGCATTCAGATGCATACTTTCTGGTGCAACAACAAGCGTTGGAGGATTTTAGCGCCAAACAAGACAAAGCTAATAAGCTTGCTAAGCTTATTGCCAGCATGGTGGATACCACGTTTCTTGAGCTCTTCTGAAGTTGTTTCAGTTATGCTCTTGTTTTGCTGCCGCGTTTATTTGCACTGGTGGCCAATTTTGACGGCCAGTGTATGTAATATGCTACTTTGTTCCCTATATTTGCACTGGTGGCGAACTTTGATGCCCAGTGGATGTAATATGTGTAATAGCGGTAATAGGCTAGCGTTAATTGCTTGCTTATTTATTTCCTTATTGTCTTGTTTAGTTGTTTGCTTGTAGTCACTGCAGTTCTTTTTCTGTGTTTTTCTAGTGGCCACAATAACCTATCTTTGGAAACTAGGCCAAAATAATCATGGCAACACACGGACTGTTGTAACCATGGGCCTCCTGCGGGCCATATGATCCATGGGCCTTCTACGGGCCGTAGGATCCATTGGCCCTCTATACGGGCCGTAGGATCCATGGGCCTTCTATGGGCCGTACAATTCATGGGCCTTTTACGGGTTGTAGGATCCATGGGCCTTCTACGGGGCGTATCATCATTTCGCCAATCATGGGCCGTACTATTCGTGGACAGTAACGGGCTGTTAATAGGCCGTATTTGATAACTCTATGAAAACAGCCCAACGGGTTTTTTGACATGAAAACGGGCCAACGTATTATCGGGCCACAAACGGGCCGACTATAACCACGGGCTGAATTTGGCCCACAAGCAGAAAATGACAGTAACGGGCCGTAAGTAAACGAATGTGGAAATGAGCCCAAGAATAAATGGGCCCCGAGAAGGCCGAAATATAACATGGGCTGGAAACGGCCCAACGGAATAATGGGCTGTTAATGGGTATAAAGTGATACACTGTTCATTACAGCCCAGTTTCACCATGTGCCGTTAATGGGTATAAAGTGATACACTGTTCATTACGGGCCAGTTTTACCATGGGTCGTTAATGGGCCGAGAGTAATAAGGGCCTCATATGGCCCGAAAGACATCATGAGCCATACATGGGCCGGAAGTTAAAACGGGCTGGAATTATATTGGACAACCCAGATGACGCTACTGGGCCTAATTCGGATAGACCGTAAACGGGCCCTGGGTTAGCGGGTTGTAAATGGGCTATATGCAAACATGCCGTTCACAGGCTTGCCGTGGGCCGGCCCGCCACCTTTTGACCAAGTCAAACGGGCCAGCCTTTTCACAAGAATGGGCCTCTGTTGGGCCGTGCCAGGTGTCGACGTATCATAGGCGCTTTGGATCCAATGAGTGGATGACATCTGTCCCAACGGTGAGCCGACACGTGTTTCCTCCAGCCAATGATGATTTTACACGTGGAAAATCCCCATTGGTCGGGGCTGTTAACGGGTTATCGGATCCAAAACCGGACCCGATAGCTTAACGGCGTTCCGTTACGGTGGATGCCACGTGTCGATCACCCTTGACGAAAGCACTTCTGTGACGCGTGATTTATCGTCATGGAAGTGGACACTTCCGTGATGATAATTTTGGTAATGTCATGGAACACTTCTACGACAGCACAAGTATGACTATCTTGATTCTGTCATAAATTTGTCATGGATGTACATGCATGACAGAAAACGTGACCTACTGTGACAAACACGTATCATCACGGAAGTGTATTTTTTTGTAGTGATGACTATTCTGAGCTCAAGGAGTCAAAGGCAGATGGCCTATCCTGTTCACCCAATAAGGTGCCTGTTCTAATTTGGCAAAGTTTTATTGGTTGCACAGATCTTGCATAAGGTGTCTTGCATTTCTTTTGCTTCGTTGCACCGCCATCTGCTTAGTTTAATCATGATATATGTGAAGATGCCATGCCCATCCATTATCAAAACCTATTCCATTTGTCGTCATACCATGTTTTTCGATTCAAATGTTGTTCTTGTGTTTCAGACATCCAAAAGGAAGAGGGTGATTGCAGAACCTGAAGGAGTACAAGCAAAGTCCTTGAAAAAGGTGGTGCTACCAGAGAAATCACATAGCACCCGACGTATATTGGCGATCGAACTAGCGCTGCAAAACCTAGGATATCGCAACTATGCTGGCCGCTGCTTTGCTCTTGTGAGCACCTATTGTCCTATCATTGTCCTTACATTCATACCTGGTGGATTATGTGACATCATTGTGCATTATAGCTTGCTTATCCACTGTTCGCTCCAAATTATCAGATCTATATTAATGCTTAAATTAATGTAGAATAAACCCAATGCCTATGAAGAAATTTAGTTCTGCATTGTTCTTGTAAGTATCTGTTGTCGTTCATCACTGTACTTATATTTGTCAGCTAGTTCTTCATGTACACTTTGCAGCTTATTTTCCCTTGTCCTCCATTTTTCTACACATCAGATCTACATTTACTCTTGCCAAAATATTGAATAAAACCAATGTTACTGAAGAAGTTTAGCTACACATTGCTCTTGTCAGTGCCTTCTGCCTGTATGCTGTATTTACATTTGTACTCTGCATCTTAAGTTAAATAATCGCCATTTGTTCCTATATTTTCACATCTATATTTACTCTTAACAAAATGTAGAATAAAGGCAATAGTCTTGAAGAAGAGTCTGCGGTAAACTTCTTGAATTGCCCCCCATCAATATGGACAAGGCCTTTATAGAGCTTGTCTTCACTACTAATGTAAGTTTGTCCTCCTCGAGCCTTCAAATTTTGTTGTTTATATTTGGATAGCTATGAGTGCAAATGCTGTTTATTTTTGTCGTCTGCATCAAATTGCTTGTTCAAAGTTTATACAGTAGAAGTACATAAACATAAGTTTGTCCTTCTCAATTTCAGTCTTTAGTTGTACAATCTAGTTCCTTATTCGTACCATGTAAATTAAACTAAACATAGCAAGTTATCTTCTTTAGCACTATGTGTATGCTTGTGTTCTTGATCTGTAATCCAGTGGTGTGGTGAGACTACCAACAACAGCGCAATGTCATATCCTGCTATGTCTCAATATGAACAATGCCATATTATATTAATGTTATTTAAATCGTATCTCTTTATTTACCAATCTGAAATGGTATAAATTGATAGTGCACTTACCATTCATGCTTATACGTTGTTTAGAACTACATCTATGCTTGTGTTCTTGATCAGTAATCCAGTGGTCTGGTGAAGCTGGCCACTCCTGCACAATGCCATTTCCTGCCCTCTTAACTATGAACAATGCCTATTATGTTAATGCTATTTTAAACCGTGTCTCTTTATTTCTAACAAAGAAATGAGATGAATTGACAGCGTTGACGCTTATATGTGCAAAACCTGTTATCTACCTACTTGTTTCTCTTTTAGGGTGACAACACTGCTGCTAGGAAGAACTGCCACAATGATAGTGAGACGAACCCATTGTTTGTCCCTCTAACACATATTCCAGAGGAGAAGGCAACACATATTGAGGGTAGGGATACAACCACGAAGTCACATCTTGATGTAGTGTCAAACTTACTCAGTGACACAGGCTCGATGAAGTCGCCGCCTGAATTTGTTCGACTTCTTCAGTCTGAAATTCAAGCAGAAATACATGCTTCCGCTCAAATACGACTGGAACTCCAATCTCTATGCAAGATTAACCGTAAGTACAGGACATTTATTGATGCTATGCAGCTTAAGTTCGTGGATATGAGTGCCAAAGAAGCACAGTCTCATCAGGTTACTAAGCTGCTTGCGCTGCAGCTCCTGGGCCGGGCTAACCTTTCTTGAACTGTGTTGAAGTGCTGTCGGTTCTTTCTATTATTTTGTCCGCATGTTAACTTCCACTGGTGGCGACCTGCCCAGTTTATGTAATCTGCTGTCTGGTTACCCTTTATTATCACTGGCGCCGAACTTTGATGCTGAGGGGATGTAATATGCTGTAATTTCTTTGTTGTATAGTCTAGGTTTATTCTTGGTCGGTATGCTGTAATTTAGGCCGGAAGGTTCAGTGGATCTCAGTGTTGTCGGTCTTCAGGCTGGGCCATTACTCATATGGGCCAAAACCTGGGCCTATAATCATCTTGGGCCATTAGCAGGTCTAAACCTACAGTTGTTTCCCGCCTTTAACAGGCCAAGTAAAGTTCTGTCCAGCTGGGCCAGAGAATACCATGGGCTTTTAACAGGCTAAAACCTAGATTGGGCTAGCGTTGAGCCGAAAAAATCACGGGCCAATACAGGCCGAAATTGCCTAAGGCCCGTGTTTGGCCCAAATAGGACGAGCAGTTAAGAGGCAAAAATATATCTCGGGCCTGTTTGGCCCAATAAAATTATGGGCTTTCAGCAGGCCGATATCTATGCGGGCCATAGGCCTAAAAGTGTCACGGGCCATTATCAGATGGGTTGTAAGCAGGCCGGATTCAACGCGGGCTATAATTAGGCCCAACTTTTACACAGGCCATTAACAGGCCGATAGGCCAGTTGGGCTGAAATTTATCCACGAAGACTACGGGCCGTTAAGAGGCCTAAAGTTACTTCGGACAAGAAATAGCCCAGTTTCTGCATGGGCCGTTAAATGGCCTAAAGTTAAACCGGGCCGTCAACATCCCAGATGCACCATGGGCCGCTAACAGGCCGAAACTACTATCGGGCCGAACTGGTAAACGGGCATTTAACAGGCTGAAATACAAACCTGTCTTAGTATGGGCCCAAAAGAACAGTGGCCTGTTACGGGCCTAATCCGTTATGGGCCGTAATTTGGCCCAAAACACGATAGGCTGTGAACGGGCCTGATCTGGTATGGGCCTCAATTTGACCCAAAACATGGCAGGCTGTTAACGGGCCAGCCCACTAGCTAGTGTCTGAAAAAACATGGTGGGCCTTTAGCCGGGCCGGCCTTTTCACCGGAATGGGCCTCTGTTGGGCCGTGCCACATGTCGACGTATCATAGGCACCTCCTGTCCAATGAGTGGATGACATCTGTCTGAACGTTGAGCCAACACGTGTTTCCTCCGGCCAATGAGAATTTTACACGTGGAAAATCCCCATTGGTTCGGGCTGTTAACGGGTTATCGGATCCAAAACCGGACCCGATAGCTTAACGGCGACCCGTTACGGTCGATGCCACGTGTCGGTCACCCTTGACGAAAGCACTTCTATGACGCGCGATTTATCGTCATGGAAGTGGACACTTCCGTGATGATAATTTTGGTAATGTCATGGAACACTTCTATGATAGCACATGTATGACTATCTTGATTCTGTCATAAAATTGTCATGGATGTACATGCATGACAGAAAACGTGACCTACTGTGACAAACACGTATCATCACGGAAGTGTATTTTTTTGTAGTGCAAATTGCTACATCTTCCTAATTTTTCAAAAAAAATTGAGTTACAGAAGTATACGAACTTTTCAGATTACTACATAATGTTATGTTTTTGACATATTCTGTTTTCTTTGCATTGTGTGCTTATTTCGATGAATCTATGGCCCACTTGGCATGCCCCTAGGCTGGCCTCCTCCCCTCTCCCTCCTTTATATACGGGGGCGCGGGGCACCTCTAGAGCACATCAATTGTTCTTAGCCGTGTGCGGTGCCCCCCTCCACCGTTTACTCCTCCGGTCATATTGTCGTAGTGCTTAGGCGAAGCCCTGCGCGGATCACTTCACCATCACCGTCACCATGCCATCGTGCCGACGTAACTCTCCCTCAACACTTTGCTGGATCAAGAGTTCGAGGGACATCATCGAGCTGAACATGTGCAGAACTCGGAGGTGTCGTACGTTCGGTGCTTGATCGGTTGAATCGAGAAGATGTTCGACTACATCAACCGCGTTAAGCTAACGCTTCCGCTTTCGATCTATGAGGGTACGTGGACACACTCTCCCCCTCTTGTTGCTATGCATCTCCTAGATAGATCTTGCGTGATCATAGGAATTTTTTTGAAATTGCATCCTACGTTCCCCAACAGTGGCATCCGAGCCAGGTCTATGCGTAGATGATATGCACGAGTAGAACACAAAGAGTTGTGGGCGGTGATAGTCATACTGCTTACCACCAACGTCTTATTTTGATTCTGCGGTATTGTTGGATGAAGTGGCCCGGACCAACCTTACATGACCACGTTCATGAGACCTGTTCCACTGACAGACATGCAACTAGTTTTGCATAAAGGTGGCTGGCGGGTGTCTTGTAAGTGCATCTAGTGCCACCCCTAGTTGATTTTGGAGTATTGACGACAAACTTGGTTGAGGGACTAATGTTTTTGTGCGAATTGCAGGATAACACAGGTAGTAGTCCCTTATTGATTCGGTTTACCTACTAGAGATGACCCCTAAAAATGTGTGAAGACATTGAAGACAATGGTGGTTCGTGAAGACATTCACGATGAAGATTATGACATGTGAAGACATTCACTTGAAGACTATGGAGTGGGAAGACATAGTTGTTTTGTAGTTTCCTTTTCTTCTTTGTTGAGTCATAGGAACCACCGTACTGTTAAGTGGGGTCCAAGTGAACAAAGTCAGAGTGACTGATGTGATGCTCAACCAAAATCCTATGTCTTCGAGCGAAGACAATGAGAGCAAATCTTATCCAGAGCTGGATGGGTCAGCTTTGCTTGTAGCCCAAGTAAAGCTAACGCGTGTGTTTGAAATCCGACTGTTGGACACGTGTCGGTTCCTTAGTGACCCAGGGTCATTTCGGACATATCAGGTCGGGTTGCCTCCTGGCTATAGATAGCCCACCCCCTACACCATAAATTGGTGGCTTCTCAGAGTTGGTGCACGACTTTTGTCGTTTGAGAGCAACCCACCTCCGAAGCATTTGAGAGAGAGATCCTTGTGAGGATAAAGCCCAAAACACAGAGAGCCAAAGAGTGTTAGGCATCACTGAAGTCCTTCTGTCCGCGTGACCTGAAGACTTGTTACACTTGAGGACTGTGAATCCTCCAGCTGGTTAGGCGTCGCGTTCTGAGCATCCAAGAGTCATTGTGGATCGCCGGTGAACAAAGTCTTTGATGGTTTGTAAGTCTACCTTGAAGACTTACTAGAGTGTTTGGGCGAGGACTGGGTGTCCTTAGCTCAGGGGGAATAAGGTAAAGACGTGGTCTTCTGAGTTAAATCTCAGCCTCCCTAACCAGACGTACAGTTGTCACATCAACTGGAACTGGTCTACCAAATCCTTGTCTTCACCAAGCAACTGGTTCTATCCCCCACTTCCCTTTACTTTACTGTTTGTCTTCGTGAAGTCATTGCTTGCTTGTCTGACCTGTTTGACTTCACTGAGTGAAGACTATTTACTGTTTGGCTTCATACTGTCTTCCATCCAGTTCCATACTACCTAGCTACTGATAGTCTTCGTTCTTTCACTACATTGCTTACTTGACTATGGCAAAAGATATTATATGCTCTTGCCTGTCAAGAAGCGAGTTCAGGCACATCATGCATCTTTGCAATGCAAAGCTCATATGGGACCGGATCTCCGATGTTTATGAAGGTCATCGAACACGCCAGGACCCCTGGTTTCTCGAATTCAAAGAGTCTCTTAAGACAATGACTTCCGAACCCGAGCCATCTTCTCCAACCTACTGCTTCATGGCACGTGGTGCCAAGGTAAACTCACGTCATGCTTACTTTCAAACATCCAGTGAAGATGACTCTGAATGTGAATCCAAACCTAGCTACAAGACACTTCCTAAAATTGCAACTGAACAACAAACTTCTATGGAACATATTCAAAAGTTGCTAGACAAAAGCGATGACCTATTGGACGCAGAAATGAATCGAACTCAGTCTGTCGGGGATATACCCCGCGGTATGACCCGGCCGGAAGTATGTCCCGGCCGGACTTGGCGCTTCACCGTGACCCGCCGGAAGACTGGCGACTCACGGGTCTGGCGGCTCACTGTCAGATGACTCACGAGCCGAACGACTCACGGATGGCCCCGACGACGGGTCAGATAGAAGACTAGGCCCAAGGCCCAGAAGGCCGGCTCATGTGATGATGGGCCGGCTTAAGAAGAAAGGGATGACGAATATTTCCTTTACGAGGAAGCAAGACCCGGACTTGTAATTAACTTGTAAGAGAAGATAGACTAGTCCTAGTCCTACTAGGACTCCACATGTAACCCGCCCCTCTAACTTATATAAGGAGGGGCAGGGCACCCCAAAAAAAAGAAGAAACAATCTCTAAGGCTAGACACCGAGAGCCGGTTCCCGGCGACTCTCTCATGAGCATAATGAGACCTAGCCTCAAACATCACGTAGGGTTGTTACCGGATGATGTTTCCCGGGGCCCGAAGCTGTCTAAACCCTTGTCTTGTGCGTTGATCCGCCCTGCGTCTCTCATCCCAATCAACCCCTCTCAAGCTACTACATAGATGCGCTGGCCTCACGACTAAGTCCTTACACCTAGGACATCTGACGTGTCAATTCCACGACAGTTGGCGCCCACCGTGGGGCCGTCGCACGGTGGTGTTGAGTTCTTGGAGGGCTCTCTTCTAGGGTTCGAGAAGCTCGTAAAATTCCGGATGAAAAAGAGCCGGCGCAGAAGGATCTACATCGGCTACGAGTTCACCAGTTGATTAAAAAGTTTGGTGCTATCAGCCCTGCATGGATGCAGTCGACTCGAAAAAAAATACCATATGACCTATATATAGAAGGGGAGACGATCTCCTCAACTCAGGAAAATTCAAATCTCCGCAATTTGCAATCCGAGGAAGACAAAACACGGCAACACTGCGTTCAGCTTCGTGGGTTCACACGACCGGCTACTACAGCCCCATGATAAAGTCAGCTCGTGGTGGAGAGATCAAACATCAGTCAAAGATTACAATTATCCCAGTCTGTACATGAAGACAATAAAAAAAGGAGCATTGATCTTGCAACGCTAAGGTGGACAAAATTGATCAGGGTCACATCTGACTAATAGCTTCCGCAGCTTTTGATGAACTTCCAGATGTATTAAGGAAAACACTATTGAAGAAAAAGAGTTGGTAGTTGTTTCAGACCAAGGCAGACTCGGACGGGTGTAACAGCTCAATCAAAGATGAATACTACTCTGATTCAAATATGGATCTAAGGAAAAAGCCAGGAGTCAATTGCTAGTGTGCTACGTGGAAACTAAATCCGAGTGGCCAGGGATCATCATGTGAGGCGTGCTAGTCATACAAGGAGTATGTATCCGTACATATTGTAAAAAAAACAGAGGAAAGGAAGCGATCTGTCAGATGAGTTGTAGTCACCTGTTTCTCTGGTCCGAGCCGGTCGCTGCCACTTAGATCCACCACCCGGTGGAGTCTCTGCTACAAGTCGGGTCACGGGCCTCAAAAGCAGCACTATGCATTATCCAGCGTCAGCATCCGTGTTCATCCAGCAAAAAATACCAGGTGTTATTTTTTCAATGTATTTTATCAGTACATGTTAATTCATCCGACAACGGTTACTCTGGCCTGTAATATTTTTATGCAGGATGGCTATTAAAAGAAAAAGGGGTGGTATTACACCACGGAGGCATGTTTGGTTGTGCCACGCAGCTTCACGGACACGCGTATCGCGGTCCAGTTTACATCAACCCGCCGGCCGACTCGCCCGTCTGCACCACCTTACAATGCCACGGACGACTCGCCCGTCCGCCCTCGCCACCGGTTCACGCGTCCGTGCCAGTTTACAACGCGGAGGACAATTTGTTCGTCCGCACCGGTTTACAAAGCCTCAGCCGACTCATTTGTCTATATCCGTAGCCGACTCACTCGTGATTGGTTTTAACCTCGCCGCGGTGATCATCAACTCCGCGGTGGATAACTACTGGCCTGACGTATCAGGTGAAGTCCATCCAATATGTTTTTATATTACATATTGCTTTCTTTAAAAACAACAAGTACTTTGGCTTGCAATACTTTTTGATGCAGGACAGTTGTTCGTTGTGAATGAGGTGTTATATTGTGGGTATGGAGCAAGCGATGGCAACGTTCTGCACCGGGGTTTCGTCCGTGTCATACTTCCCGGAGAATGAACGTGTGCAAGGTCACCATCCTCTGTGGCCCGGTTTACATTAACTCGCCCGTCCGCGCCGGCTTACAGCGCCGCGGCCGACTCATCTGTTGCCCGGGCGAATCAGGACATTTGTTCACTACGTCAAAACAAACATGGTTGACTCGCTCGCGCCGGTTTACAGCGCCGCAGCCGGTTCATCGGTTTGAGCTGCCTCTGATGTGGCGGTCGTCTTTTCCATCCGTCTATTGCGGCCTGGTCTACATCGACACACCAGGACTGCATCTGTCTGCATGAACGAATTATTGAATATGAGCAAGTCACTACTTGGGAAGCCCGGTTTTCTTCCAACAGTTTGGAGGAAAATTGTCATGTGTTATCAGCCGCCGTCGGCACTGGACGGCTCAATGGGCAGGCGCGCAAGTCGCCGCCACTACAGTTTGGTTAACTTCAAAACATCCAGTTGGAAGGAACCATTGGCCGAGTTGCTGACACGGCTCATACGGGATCATTTTTAACCCGCCATAGTCACCTCAACCTTCTGTGGATACACATCGTGTTATCAACACCAGTGATATACAAGTTACGCCGGGTTATATCACGGTTAAATATGGAGAATCTCAAGCCAACTCCTCGAGTCATCTTGAGACTCGGGGGCTACAGTGACATGACTCGGGAACCCCGGGTCGTTGGAGGGAATGATAGCTCGGTTCCGGAGGCTGCTACCATATTGATGAAAATTTAAAGGCCGTCAGAAAATTGCCGGTTCAAAATAAAGATTCCGGTTTAAAATCCGGTTCAAGAGATATCTCTCTCCCGCAAAGTTTTGAAGCTTTCAAATCCGGTTCAAACATCCGGCTCAAGGTAAATTTATATCTTATAAAGCTTTGAAGCTCTCAATATCGGGTTTACAAATTTCCGGTTCAAAAAGAGGCTGTCTCTCGCAAAGTTCGAGGTCTCAGGAAAAATTAAAGGGACCAAAGAGAGTCTGTTACAAAGCACAACTCAAATATAGGTACCCTGCTTTAATGACCATTGGGAGCTGATCGTATTCGAATTTAGCTTAACCCTTTTGGTGTGACCCTGATCGTATTTCAAATCAGAGTCGTTAAATATTCTCATGATTGCTAGGGGGCTTCCTGTTCAAACATAGGTCGTATTCGAACCAAAGAGAACATAGCTGTCGATACCCTTTTGATCGGCACACTGCCGAGCTCATTGGGGAGTTTCTTGGTCATATTTGAACCATAGCTCAAACCCCTTTGGGAACCGGCATGGATCGTATTCGAATCAGCATCGTTAAACAACTCTCAAGGTCATTTGGGGGCTTCCTGTTCAAACATAGGTCGTATTCGAACCAAAGAGAACATAGCTGTCGGTACCCTCTTGATCGGCAACGCCAAAGCCACTGGGGGCTATATGATCGTATTCGAATCTTAGCTTAACCCCTTCGGGACGGTTTTCTGATCGTATTCGAATCAGAAGCCTCAAAATTTTTGAAGTCTCTTTTTGCAAACAGTTTTCGGATTTTATTTGAAGCTCTTTTGATCATATCTAAAGTATATATGAGTGGTTGCTATTTAACCCGGCTTGATTTTTAATGATAAGTCGCCGGCTTATGACAATCATCATCTATGTGGAAGCATTGGCTTCTAAGGATTGGGTTATCACACTTACTGCACAGGTATCATAAGCCGGCAGTACAATTCAATATCACAGGTATGATATTGTTTATACATGATTATGTTTAAACCGGCCCTGGCTATGGACTTTAAGCCGCCGGTATGTTTTGAATTGCGCCATTGGAATCATGCGCGTATCAAAGATTGGGTTATCACCCTTATTGTGCAGGTCATATAAACCGACAATGCAAATTCAATATCACAAGTATGATATTATAGTTATGTTTCAAAGTTATGATTCATAACAGGCTTATCTGTGACTCCTTTTTTACACATCAGTGGTCATATGTAAGATATTATGACCCGCCCCGCGGTAAACCGCCAAGGATTCTTGTGATCTACTTGTGTGCAAGATAAGACTACATTTGGGTAGTTGCCCGCCCTGGCTTTTGACGTTAAGTCGCCAGGGCATATGTTGTTTAAACTCTGTGCAGGATTTACAGGGCTATAACTTCCGTAAATGATTAAGTTCAAGCCCATCATCAAAGATTGAAATTGGTGTCTCAAAAGGGTTGTCAATTCTTGGTTTTCTCAAAGGCTATAAGCCGCCGGGTTATAAAATTTCCGGCTTATAATGGAGGCGTAATAAATCTCCATCGACCAAGAGCCGCCGGGTATCTAAACCCCGGATTTACTTGTTAACAGATAAGAAACTAATATTATGATTGAGGTTTTCAAAGTCGCTTCAGAGCAATGGCTATTATTTTATCAATGGATATGATTTATTCTACAACGATAGGAATAGTCCCGAGTCGCTGCAGGCTTACGACCCGGCACTTGGGGGCTACATTATTCAAATTGAGATTACATCAAATATGCAAGTCCCATGTCACTGCCAGCATGTACCATGGCACTTGGGGGCTAATGCAAAGTCATTTTTTGCTCACCTCATTGAAGACCCGACTCATCACATTCTAAATGAGCCGGCCCTTGGGGGCTACCAATTGGTCCTGTCAAAAGTTCAAGACAATTCTAGGATGACCCGGCTACACTACTATGACTATAGCCGACTCATGGGGGCTACACAACTGGATTTTATTTAAAGCCATGATGATAAGTCCCGGCTTATTCATGCTGATTAAACCGGCCCTTGGGGGCTATAGGTAATATGGATATAAGGGAGAAATATCTTCAAATTCTCAGTTTTTGAGTAAATCAGATTGACCTGGTGTCTGCAAAAATCATAAACCGGCGTCGGCGACAATTATGACTTGGCATCATCTATTTATAACCCGGCAATTTTGGTACTCATAAACCGGCAAGTTCTATATCTTTAAGCCGGCTGAATATAAGTTGGATTTTTCAAGACCAATATTTTTGTCAAGTCAGAGCATTGAAAGCCGACTCAAGTGGATTATCTCTTACAATATTTCTCAACAAGAGACCAATATCAGCAAATGGACTCTGAAGCTGGCCTGTTGACCCGAATTTTTCAAAGGAAGTATCTGGATTTTTTGCATTGGCAAAATTTGAACACATCTGCTAAAGAGATTTGCTATGAGATTATGGATACATATCAAGAAGGAAGATGACAAGGAAATAAGGATGATCATGTGCCGGCTTACAAAGAATATTTAACCCGGAACACAACCTGTCAAATTTGTTGTTGTGTTTGTATTGCAGATTAGTTTAACATGGATAAATCCAAATTAAACTGGGGGCTAATGTCGGGGATATACCCCGCGGTATGACCCGGCCGGAAGTATGTCCCGGCCGGACTTGGCGCTTCACCGTGACCCGCCGGAAGACTGGCGACTCACGGGTCTGGCGGCTCACTGTCAGATGACTCACGAGCCGGACGACTCACGGATGGCCCCGACGACGGGTCAGATAGAAGACTAGGCCCAAGGCCCAGAAGGCCGGCTCATGTGATGATGGGCCGGCTTAAGAAGAAAGGGATGACGAATATTTCCTTTACGAGGAAGCAAGACCCGGACTTGTAATTAACTTGTAACAGAAGATAGACTAGTCCTAGTCCTACTAGGACTCCACATGTAACCTGCCCCTCTAACTTATATAAGGAGGGGCAGGGCACCCCCCAAAAAAAAGAAGAAACAATCTCTAAGGCTAGACACCGAGAGCCGGTTCCCGGCGACTCTCTCATGAGCATAATGAGACCTAGCCTCAAACAGCACGTAGGGTTGTTACCGGATGATGTTTCCCGGGGCCCGAAGCTGTCTAAACCCTTGTCTTGTGCGTTGATCCGCCCTGCGTCTCTCATCCCAATCAAACCCTCTCAAGCTACTACATAGATGCGCTGGCCTCACGACTAAGTCCTTACACCTAGGACATTTGACGTGTCAATTCCACGACACAGTCCTTAATTGAAGACATTAAAAATCTTCACGTTAAGTACGAGGAACTTTAAAGTTGTCATGAAACTCTCTCAGCTACTCATGAGAAGCTTTCCTATGATTATCTTCAAAGGAAGCAAGAACTTGAGAATCTGAGAGCATCTCATGAAGATCTTTAAAAGGAGAACGATTCACTTCACGCTCAACAGATCAGTTCCGCTCAGGAAGACTTTGAGCCACCCTGTTTAAAATGTCTTGAGCGTGATAATGTTATCTCTGTTGCTGAATGTTCTACTGCTGCTACTATTGCAATATCTTCAACTGCTGATGTGGTTTTAACCCCTCTTCTAAGGATACCACTACTATTGCTAATGAGAATGCTAGGTTGAAGACATTGCTTGAAACAGGGATGTACAAAAGCCTCAAAGGGCATCAGACACTATGTGATGTCCTCAAGAAACAGATTCTGAACCGAAACCCTAGGAAAGAGGGTGTTGGGTTCGAGAGGAAAATGAACGTCCATGGTTCATACTGGAAGCCTGAGCAGTACCCCAAAGCCACATGGATTGCTACAAAGGGACCTTCAGTGGATCCATCTACCTTATCCGGCGTCACTTGTGCTAACCCTATCATCATTGATGAATCCTTTGATGCAAATTATAAGCTGTTTAAGAATCAGAATGGTGAAGTGTTTGACATGTATATTGGTACTAACTACAGGAATGGATCACCCCTGAAGAAGATCTGGGTCCCCAAAAGTTGTCTTGAGAAGCTTCTTGTGAATGTCATCATGACACCACCTGGGAAGAAGACAAACCCCAGACCAAAGGCTTCATATGGTCCAAAGGCTTCATACCGACAGAGGACCCACCGGGGTCACCCTAACGCCAATGTTTTGCAGGGAAACCATATTCAGACCAATGAATATAAGTGTGTTTCATCAAACCGCTATGTTCATAAAACAAAGAACTTTTCTGCTTATTCTTATGAGTATTATTCACCTCCTGCTAGGCTATTTGCTAGGGCTCCAAAGCAGAAGTTCTGAGATGCTGCACTTAGAAGAAAGAAATATGCCCTAGAGGCAATAATAAAGTTGTTATTTATATTTCCTTATATCATGATAAATGTTTATTATTTATGCTAGAATTGTATTAACCGGAAACTTAGTACATGTGTGAATATATAGACAAAACAGAGTGTCCCTAGTATGCCTCTACTTGACTAGCTCGTTAATCAAAGATGGTTAAGTTCCCTGACCATAGATATGTGTTGTCATTTGATGAACGGGATCACATCATTAGAGAATGATGTGATGGACAAGACCCATCCATTAGCTTAGCATTATGATCGTTTAGTTTTATTGCTATTGCTTTCTTCATGACTTATACATATTCCTCTCACTATGAGATTATGCAACTCCCGAATACCGCAGGAACACCCTGTGTGCTATCAAACGTCACAGCGTAACTGGGTGATTATAAAGATGCTCTACAGGTGTCTCCGAAGGTGTGTGTTGGGTTGGCATAGATCAAGATTAGGATTTGTCACTCCGAGTATCTGAGAGGTATCTCTGGGCCTTGTCGGTAATGCACATCACTATAAGCTTTGCAAGCAATGTGACTAATGAGTTAGTTACGGGATGATGCATTACGGAACGAGTAAAGAGACTTGTCGGTAACGAGATTGAACTAGGTATGATGATACCGACGATCAAATCTCGGGCAAGTAACATACCGATGACAAAGGGAATGACGTATGTTGTTATGCAGTTTGACCGATAAAGAACTTTGTAGAATATGTAGGAACCAATATGAGCTTCCAGGTTCCACTATTGGTTATTGACCGGAGATGTGTCTCGGTCATGTCTACATAGTTCTCGAACCCGTAGGGTCCGCACGCTTAACGTTCGATGACGATTTGTATTATGAGTTATGTGTTTTGGTGACCAAAGTTTGTTCGGACTCCCGGATGAGATCACGGACATGACGAGGAGTCTCGAAGTGGTCAAGAGGTAAAGATTGATATATTGGAAGGTTATATACGGACACCGGAATGGTTCCGAAGAGGTTCGGGGATTTATCGGAGTACCATAGTGGAGCCCCCTGGGAAAGTTAATGGGCCTCATGGGCCATAGTGGAGAGAGGGAGGAAGGCCACAAGAGGTGGCGTGCGCCTCCCCCTGCCCAATCCGAATTGGACAAGGGGTGGGGGCGCGGCCCCCCTTTTCCTTCTCCCTCTCCCCTCTTTCCCCTTTCCCCTCTCCGTTGGAAGGAATGGGGGGCGAATCCTACTAGGAGTGGAGTCCTAGTAGGACTCCCCCCATGGCGCGCCACCCCTAGGACCGGCCACCTCCTCCTCCCCTCCTTTATATACGGGGGTGGGGGCACCCCAAAGGCACAACCGTTGTTCTCATAGCCGTGTGCGGTGCCCCCCTCCACAGTTTACTCCTCCGGTCATAGCGTCGTAGTGCTTAGGCGAAGCGCTGCGCGGATCACATCACCATCACCGTCACCTTGTCGTCATGCTGACGGAACTCTCCCTCGACCCTCTACTAGATCAAGAGTTCGAGGGACGTCATCGAGCTGAACTTGTGCTGAACACGGAGGTGTCGTACGTTCGGTACTTGTATCAGTTGGATCGTGGAGATGTTCGACTACATCAACCGCATTAACCTAACACTTCCGCTTTCGGTCTACGAGGGTACGTGGACACACTCTCCCCCTCTCGTTGCTATGCATCTCCTAGATAGATCTTGCATGATCGTAGGATTTTTTTTTGAAATTGCATGCGACGTTCCCCAATAGTGACATCCGAGCCAGGTCTATGCGTAGATGATATGCACGAGTAGAACACAAAGAGTTGTGGGTGATAATAGTCATACTGCTTACCACCAACGTCTTACTTTGATTCGGCTGTATTGTTGGATGAAGCGGCCCGGACCAACATTACATGACCATGTTCATGAGACCGGTTCTACCGACGTGCTTTGCACACAGGTGGCTGGCGGGTGTCTGTTTCCCCAACTTTAGTTGAATCGAGTTTCACTCCGGCCGGTCCTTGTTGAAGGTTAAAACAGCACACTTGACAAAAAAATCATTGTGGTTTTGATGCGTAGGTAAGAACGGTTCTTGCTACAAGCCCGTAGCAGCCACGTAAAACTTGCAACAACAAAGTAGAGGACGTCTAACTTGTTTTTGCAGGGCATGTTGTGATGTGTTATGGTCAAGACGTGATGAGATATAAATTTCTGTATGAGATGATCATGTTTTGTAAAAAGTTACCGACAACTGGCAAGAGCCTTATGGTTGTCGCTTTATTGTATGAAATGCAATCTCCATGTAATTGTTTTACTTTATCACTAAGCGGTAGCGATAGTCATAGAAGCAATAGTTGGCGAGACGATAACGATGCTACGATGGAGATCAAGGTGTCAAGCCGGTGACGATGGAGATCATGACGGTTCTTTGGAGACGGAGATCAAAGGCACAAGATGATGATCACCGTATCATGTCACATATTTTGATTGCATGTGTTGTTTATCTTTTATGCATCTTATTTTGCTTAGTAGGGCGGTAGCATTATAAGATGATCCCTCACTAAATTTCAAGGTACAAGTGTTCTCCCTGAGTATGCGTCGTTGCTACAGTTCGTCGTGCCGAGACACCACGTGATGATCGGGTGTGATAAGCTCTACGTTCACATACAACGGGTGCAACCCAGTTTTGCACATGCAGAATACTAAGGTTAAACTAGACGATCCTAGCATATGCAGATATGGCCTCGGAACACTGAGACCGAAAGGTTGAACGTGAATCATATAGTAGATATGATCAACATAGTGATGTTCACCATTGAAAACTACTCCATCTCACGTGATGATCGGACATGGTTTAGTTGATATGGATCACGTGATCATTTAGATGACTAGAGGGATGTCTATCTAAGTGGGAGTTCTTAAGTAATATGATTAATTGAACTTTAATTTATCATGAACTTAGTCCTGATAGTTTTTGCATATCTATGTTGTTGTAGATCAATGGCCCGTGCTACCGTTCCCTTGAATTTTAATGCGTTCCTAGAGAAAGCTAAGTTGAAAGATGATGGTAGCAACTACACGGACTGGGTCCGTAACTTGAGGATTATCCTCATTGCTGCATAGAAGAATTACGTCCTGGAAGCACCACTAGGTGCAAGACCCACTACAGGAGCAACTCCGGACGTTATGAACTTCTGGCAGAGCAAAGTTGATGACTACTCGATAGTACGGTGTGCCTTGCTTTACGGCTTAGAATCAGGACTTCAAAGACGTTTTGAACATCATGGAGCATATGAGATGTTCCAGGAGTTGAAGTTAATATTTCAAGCAAATGCCTGAGTTGAGAGATATGAAGTCTCCAACAAGTTCTACAACTGCAAAATGGAGGAGAATAGTTCTGTCAGTGAACACATACTCAGAATGTTTGGGTACCATAACCACTTGACTCAGCTGGGAGTTAATCTTCCCGATGATAGTGTCATTGACAGAGTTCTTCAACACTGCCACCAAGCTATAAAGGCTTCATGATGAACTATAATATGCAAGGGATGGAAAGACAATTCCTGAGCTCTTCGCAATGCTAAAGGCTGCGGAGGTAGAAATCAAGAGGAGCATCAAGTGTTGATGGTTAAGAAGACCACTAGTTTCAAGAAAAAGGGCAAAGGGAAGAAGGGGAACTTCAAGAAGAATAGCAAGCAAAAGTTGCTGCTCAAGGGAAGAAGCCCAAGTCTGGACCTAAGCCTGAAACTGAGTGCTTCTACTTCAAAGGGACTGGTCACTGGAAGCGGAACTACCCCAAGTATTTGGCGGATAAGAAGGATGGCAAAGTGAAAGGAATATTTGATATACATGTTATTGATGTGTACCTTACTAATGCTCATAGTAGCGCCTGAGTATTTGATACTGGTTCTGTTACTCATATTTGCAACTCGAAACAGGGGCTACGGATTAAACGAAGATTGGCTAAGGACGAGGTGATGATGCGCGTTGGAAATGGCTCCAAGGTTGATGTGATTGCCATCGGCACACTACCTCTACATCTACCGTCGGGATTAGTTTTAGACCTGAATAGTTGTTATTTGGTGCCGGTCTTGAGCATGAACATTATATCTGGATCTTGTTTGATGCGAGATGGTTATTCATTTAAATCAGAGAATAATGGTTGTTCTATTTATATGAGTAATATCTTTTATGGTTATGCACCCTTGATGAGTGGTCTATTTTTGTTGAATCTCGATCGTAGTGATACACATATTCATAATATTGAAGCCAAAAGATGCAAAGTTAATAATGATAGTGCAACTTATTTGTGGCATTGCCGTTTAGGTCATATTGGTGTAAAGCACATGAAGAAACTCCATGCTGATGGGCTTTTGGAATCACTTGATTCTTGCGAACCATGCCTCATGGGCAAGATGACTAAGACTCCGTTCTCCGGAACAATGGAACGAGCCACTGACTTATTGGAAATAATACATACTGATGTGTGCGGTCTGATGAGTGTTGAGGCTCGCGGCGGGTATCATTATTTTCTGACCTTCACAGATGATTTGAGCAGATATGGGTATATCTACTTAATGAAACATAAGTCTGAAACATTTGGAAAGTTCAAAGAATTTCAGAGTGAAGTAGAAATCATCGTAACAAGAAAATAAAGTTTCTACAATCTGATCGTGGAGGTGAATATTTGAGTTATGAGTTTGGTCTTCATTTGAAACAATGTGGAATATTTTCGAAACTCATGCCACCTGGAACACCACAGCGTAATGGTGTGTCCGAACATCGTAACCGTACTTTATTAGATATGGTGCGATCTATGATGTCTCTTACCGATTTACCGCTATCGTTTTGGGGTTATGCTTTAGAGACAGTTGCATTCACGTTAAATAGGGCACCATCTAAATCCATTAGACGACGCCTTATGAACTATGGTTTAGCAAGAAACCTAAGCTGTCGTTTCTTAAAGTTTGGAGCTGCGATGCGTATGTGAAAAAGCTTCAACCTGATAAGCTCGAACCCAAATCGGAGAAATGCGTCTTCATAGGATACCCAAAAGAAATTGTTGGGTACACCTTCTATCACAGATCCGAAGGCAAGATATTCGTTGCTAAGAATGGATCCTTTCTAGAGAAGGACTTTCTCTCTGAAGAAGTGAGTGGGAGGAAAGTAGAACTTGATGAGGTAATTGTACCTTCTCCCGAATTGGAAAGTAGTTCATCCCAGAAATCAGTTCCAGTGATGCCTACAACAATTAGTGAGGAAGTTAATGATGATGATCATGAAACTTCAGATCAAGTTACTACCGAACCTCATAGGTCAACCAGATTATGTTCCGCACCAGAGTGGTACGGTGATCCTGTTCTGGAAGTCATGTTACTAGACTGCGAGGAACCTATGAACTATGAGGAAGCGATGATGAGCCCAGATTCCGCAAAATGGCTTGAGGCCATGAAATCTGAGATGGGATCCATGTATGAGAACAAAGTGTGGACTTTGGTTGACTTGCCCGATGATCAGCAAGCCATAGAGAATAAATGGATCGTCAAGAAGAAGACTGACGCTGACGGTAATGTTACTGTCTACCAAGCTCGACTTGTTGCGAAAGGTTTTCGACAAGTTCAAGGAGTTGACTATGATGATACCTTCTCACCCGTAGCGATGCTTAAGTCTGTCCGAATCATGTTAGCAATTGCCGCATTTTATGATTATGAAATTTGGCAAATGGATGTCAAAACTGCATTGCTTAATGGATATCTTAAAGAAGAGTTGTATATGATGCAACCAGAAGGTTTTGTCGATCCTAAAGTTGCTAACAAAGTATGCAAGCTCATGCGATCCATTTATGGACTGGTGCAAGCCTCTCGGAGTTGGAATATACGCTTTGATAGTGTGATCAAAGCATATGGTTTTACATAGACTTTTGGAGAAGCCTGTATTTACAAGAAAGCAAGTGGGAGCTCTGTAGAATTTCTAATATTATATGTGGATGACATATTGTTGATTGGAAATAATACAGAATTTCTGGATAGCATAAAAGGATACTTGAATAAGAATTTTTCAATGAAAGACCTCGGTGAAGCTGCTTATATATTGGGCATCAAGATATATGGAGATAGATTAAGACGCCTAATTGGACTTCCACAAAGCACGTACCTTGATAAAGTTTTGAAGAAGTTCAAAATGGATCAGTCAAAGAAAGGGTTCTTGCCTATGTTACAAGGTGTGAAGTTGAGTCAGACTCAATGCCCGACCACTGCAGAAGATAGAGAGAAAATGAAAGTCATTCCCTATGCCTCAGCCATAGGTTCTATGATGTATGCAATGCTGTGTACCAGACCTGATGTGTGCCTTGCTATAAGTTTAGCAGGGAGGTACCAAAGTAATCCAGGAGTGGATCACTGGACAATGGTCAAGAACATCCTGAAATACCTGAAAAGCACTAAGGATATGTTTCTCGTTTATGGAGGTCACAAAGAGCTTATCGTAAATGGTTACATTGATGCAAGCTTTGACACTGATCCAGATGACTCTAAGTCACAGACCGGGTACATATTTATATTGAATGGTGGAGCTGTTAGTTGGTGCAGTTCCAAGCAGAGCGTTGTGACGGGATCTACGTGTGAAGCGGAGTACATAGCTACTTCAGAAGTACCAAATGAAGGAGTCTGGATGAAGGAGTTCATATCCGATCTAGGTGTAATACCTAGTGCATCGGGTCCAATGAAAATCTTTTGTGACAATACTGGAGCAATTACCTTGGCGAAGGAATCCAAATTTCATAACAGAACCAAACACATCAAGAGACGCTTCAATTCCATCCGCGATCAAATCAAGGAGGGAGACATAGAGATTTGCAAGATACATACGGATCTGAATGTTGCAGACCCATTGACTAAGCCTCTTCCATGAGCAAAACATGATCAGCACCAAGAATCCATGGGTGTTAGAATCATTACTATGTAAACTAGATTATTGACTCTATTGCAAGTGGGAGACTGAAGGAAATATGCCCTAGAGGCAATAATAACTTATATCATGATAAATGTTTATTATTCATGCTAGAATTGTATTAACCGGAAACTTAGTACATGTGTGAATACATAGACAAAACAGAGTGTCCCTAGTATGCCTCTACTTGACTAGCTCGTTAATCAAAGATGGTTAAGTTTCCTGACCATAGACATGTGTTGTCATTTGATGAACGTGATCACATCATTAGAGAGTTATGTGATGGAAAAGACCCATCCGTTAGCTTAGCATTATGATCATTCAGTTTTAGTGCTATTGCTTTCTTCATGACTTATACATATTCCTCTGACTATGAGATTATGCAACTCCCGAATATCGGAGGAACACCTTGTGTGCTATCAAACGTCACAACGTAACTGGGTGGTTATAAAGATGCTCTACAGGTGTCTCCGAAGGTGTTTGTTGGGTTGGCATAGATCAAGATTAGGATTTGTCACTCCGAGTATCGGAGGGTATCTCTGGGCCCTCTCGGTAATGCACATCACTATAAGCCTTGCAAGCAATGTGACTAATGAGTTAGTTACGGGATGATGCATTACAGAATGAGTAAAGAGACTTGCCAATAACGAGACTGAACTAGGTATGATGATACCGACGATCAAATCTCGGGCAAGTAACATACCGATGACAAAGGGAATGACGTATGTTGTTATGCTGTTTGACCGATAAAGATCTTCGTAGAATATGTAGGAACCAATATGAGCATCCAGGTTCCGCTATTGGTTATTGACCGGAGATGTGTCTCGGTCATGTCTACATAGTTCTCGAACCCGTAGGGTCCGCACGCTTAACGTTCGATGATGATTTGTATTATGAATTATGTGTTTTGGTGACCGAAGTTTGTTCGGAGTCCCTGATGAGATCACGGACACGACGAGGAGTCTCGAAATGGTCGAGAGGTAAAGATTGATATATAGGAAGGTTATATACGGACACCGGAATGGTTCCAAAGAGGTTCGGGGATTTATCAGAGTACCAGGTGGCTACCGGAACCCCCCGGGAAAGTTAATGGGCCTCATGGGCCATAGTGGAGAGAGGGAGGAAGGCCACAAGAGGTGGCGCGTGCCTCCCCGTGCCCAATCCGAATGGACAAGGGGTGGGGGCGCGGCCCCCCTTTTCCTTCTCCCTCTCCCCTCTTTCCCCTTTCCCCTCTCCGTTGGAAGGAAGGGGCGAATCCTACTAGGAGTGGAGTCCTAGTAGGACCCCCCATGGCGCGCCACCCCTAGGGCCGGCCACCTCCTCCTCCCCTCCTTTATATATGGGGGAGGGGGGCACCCCAAAGGCACAACAGTTGTTCTCTTAGCCGTGTGCGGTGCCCCCCTCCACAGTTTACTCCTGTCATAGCGTCGTAGTGCTTAGGCGAAGCCCTGCGTGGATCACATCACCATCACCGTCACCACACCGTCGTGCTGACGAAACTCTCCCTTGACCCTCTGCTGGATCAAGAGTTCGAGGGACGTCATCGAGCTGAACATGTGCTGAACACGGAGGTGCCGTACGTTCGGTACTTGGATCGGTTGGATCATGAAGACGTTTGACTACATCAACCGCGTTAACCTAACGCTTCCGCTTTCGGTCTACGAGGGTACGTGGACACACTCTCCCCCTCTCGTTGCTATGCATCTCCTAGATATATCTTGCGTGATCGTAGGATTTTTTTTGAAATTGCATGCTACGTTCCCCAACAGTAGACTCATTGCTTCTAAGCCACCCCTGAAGATGTGGGTGGTTAAGAAGAATTAACTCTCTTTTGCAGGGAATGGTCTCCAGCCGGAAATCAAAAGCTTTTGACGCTTATGCTGGGGACCTAAAACATCTTGTGGGATGCAAGATAAAGTGCCAAAATGGTCTTACTATTTATTTCGTCCTAGGATTTCTTGACAATCATCCTATCTACCCTAACAAGGATCCGAACTTTGATAGTATGCTTGTTCGTCAAATTTTTATGCTTCACACTTCTCTTTGTGAAGCCTATCCCCCAAACTTCACTATAGGGTACGACTCCGAAGGCTACTGAGTGGATTATGGATAGTGGATGCACTAACCACATGACTGGTGATCGAAGTCTTCTTATGGATTCAACCCTACGTCCGTCTGACAAAAGTCACATCACATTTGCTGACACTGGTAAAGGCAAGGTATTGGGCCTAGGTAGAGTTGCAATTTCAAAGGATCAGCACATGGATAAAGTGATGCTTGTTGAATCCCTTGGTTTCAACTTAATGTCTGTCTCAATGCTTTGTGATCTGAACATGATTGTGATATTTGGAAAATATTGTTGCCTTGTGCTTATGGAATCTGACAAATCTCTAGTCTTTGAAGGGTATCAAAAAGATGATTTGTATCTGGTAGATTTCTCCACAGGACCACAGCTGGCCATATGTCTTCTAGCAAAAGCTTCAGACTGCTGGCTCTGGCATTAGAGGCTAAGGCATGCGGGCATGAGGAACTTGCACACTCTCGCGAAGAAGAAGCATGTCATAGGCATCGAGGGCGTCAAGTTCAGGAACGATCATCTATGTGGTGCCTGTGAAGCCAGAAAGATGACTAGGGCCAAGCATCCCTCGAAGACAATCATGACGACAACGCGTCCCTTCGAGTTGCTTTACATGGACTTATTTGGCCCTACTCACTACTCTACCCTTACTACCACTGCATGCCTCTATGGCTTCGTCATTGTTGATGATTACTCAAGATATACATGGGTGCACATAATTCTCTACAAGACTGAAGTGCAGGATGTCTTCAGACGATTCGCCAATCATGCCATGACCAACTATGGAATCAAGATCAAGCACATCAGAAGTGATAACAACAAAGAATTCAAGAACACCGGCCTCGATACTTATCTTGATACATTGGGTATCACACATGAGTTCTCTGCTCCATACACACCTCAGTATAATGGCGCATCATGGAGCGCAAGAACAGAACCCTCATTGAGATGGCATGAACGATGCTTGATGAGTACAAGACTCCAAGGAAATTCTGGCCTGAAGCCATTGATACTGCATGCCACATCATTAACCATGTTTATCTTCACAAGGTCCTGAAGAAGACATCATACGAGCTCCTGACTGGTAAGAAGCCAAATGTTAGCTATTTCAGAGTATTTGGTGCTAGGTACTGGATCAAGGATCCACATCACACTTTAAAATTTGCACCGAAAGCACATGAAGGTTTTATGCTTGGCTACGGAAAGGATTCACACTCCTACAGAGTCTTCGATCTCTTTCACTACAAAGTGGTTGAAACTGTGGATGTGCGGCTCGATGAGACTAATGGCTCGCAAAGAGAGCACCCACCAAATGTGCTAGATGACGCTACACCAAGTGAATCTATCAAGGTTATGGGTACTAGAGAAATCATACCTTCAGAGGAACAAGCTGAAGAAGAAATCATCATTTCTGCACCTAATCAGCATGAAGACACTGCTCAGCCTGAAGCCAATGCTGAAGATGAAGACAATGATCAGCAAGGGCAAAATCTTCATCCAGTACATCCTCACGTTGCAAATGAAGTCCAGATTAAGAAGATAATTGATAGCATCAATGCACCTGGTCCACTCACTCGTTCAAGAGCAACTCAGCTAGCAAATTTCTGTGGGCACTTTGCATTTGTCTCTATATCTGAACCCAGGAAAGTTGATGAAGCCTTCATGGAACCTGAATGGATTCAAGCTATGCAAGAAGAGCTTCAACAGTTTGAGCTAAACAATGTATGGGAGCTAGTAAAGCGTCCTGATCCTCGCAAGCATAATGTCATCAGCACCAAATGGATCTATCGCAACAAACAAGATGAGCATGGTCAAGTTGTCAGAAACAAGGCTCGTCTCGTTGCTCAAGGTTACACACAAGTTGAAGGGATTGGCTTCGATGAAACCTTTGCTCCTGTGGCTAGGCTTGAAGCCATTCGCATACTGCTAGCATATGCCAACCACAACAACATTCTTCTGTACCAAATGGATGTAAAGAGTGCCTTCCTCAATGGCAAAATTGAAGAAGAAGTGTATGTTGCACAACCACCTGGCTTTGAAGACCCAAAGCGTCCTTACATGGTATATAAGCTCAACAAGGCACTGTATGGCCTCAAACAAGCTCCTCGCGCTTGGTATGACACACTCAAAGACTTCCTAAAGAGCAAAGGCTTCAAACCTGGTTCTCTAGATCCCACTCTCTTCACGAAGACATATGATGGTGAACTGTTCGTATGCCAAATCTATGTGGATGACATTATCTTCGGCTGCACTGACAAGAGATACAGTGATGAATTTGGGCATATGATGCAAGAGCAATATCAGATGTCCATGATGGGTGAGCTAAAGTTCTTCCTTGGTATTCAAATCCATCAACAAAGAAATGGCATCTTCATATCACAAGAGAAATACCTCAAAGATTGCCTAAAGAAGTTTGGAATGCAAGACCGCAAAAGGGTACACAACGCCAATGCCAACCAAAGGCCAATTGGGCCCCGACGACAATGGTAAAGAGTTCGATCAAAAGGTATACCGCTCCATGATTGGTTCTTTACTCTACTTATGTGCATCTAGGCCTGATATAATGCTTAGCATTTGCATGTGTGCCCGATTCCAAGCGGCACCAAAGGAATCGCATCACTTAGCTGTGAAGCGAATTCTTCGATATTTGGCTTACACCCCAACACTAGGAATATGGTATCCAAAGGGCTCAGAGTTTGATCTAGTTGGATTCTCAGATGCCGATTATGCTAGTGACAAGGTTGATCGCAAGTCCACATCAGGCACATGTCACTTTCTTGTACAATCTCTTGTCTGTTGGTATTCAAAGAAGCAGAACTGTGTATCACTCTCCACTGCTGAATCTGAATACATTGCTGCTGGATCTTGCTGCGCTCAGCTTCTTTGGATGAAGCAAACTCTCAAGGACTATGGCATCCACCTGAAGCATGTGCCACTCTACTACAACAATGAAAGCGCCATCAAGATTGCCACCAAGCCAGTTCAGCACTCGAAGACAAAGCACATTCAAGTCCGTCCTCATTTTCTTAGAGATCATGTCATGAAGGAATACATTGACATCATTCACGTCAACACTGAAGAGCAATTGGCAGATATCTTAACAAAGCCCTTGGATGAGAAAAGGTTTTGCAAGCTGCGGTGTGAGCTAAATATCTTAGAATCCTCGAATGTCCTGTGATTGGACACACATCCTAACGCTTATGCATGTTGATGACTTAGATGTGCAACACATGAAGTAACATATATCTTCAATTAATGAAGACTTATCCTCTAAGTGTGAATACATTAACGCGGAATTTGACTACGGAGTGCCATGATAATTGTCGCCGTGTCTAGGTCTAATACTTCCTATACGGTGGGTAACGCCACCACCAAACTTTCTCGAAGATTTTCATTTGGTGTCATGATTGCATTATCTTCATATTGGTTTGTCTTCAACATTGATTTGTCCTCAAGGTTTATCTTCGCAATGTTGATTTGGTCTTTTCTGATATATATATATATATATATATATATGTGTGTGTGTGTGTGTGTGTGTGTGTGTGTGTGTGTGTGTGTGTGTGTGCGTGTGTGTTCTGTCCTCTACAGCATTCACTTATAGCTATGCCTTCACACTTGCCATTTTCTGAACTAAGTGAATGTGATCGGACCCTAAACCCTTCTGTGCTTCTTCCTCAAATTCTATCTATCTAGTCATATGCATTCTGTTGACACGTGTCGAATGTCTTCACTGATGATGACATGCACCTAGGGTAGGGCCATAGGCCTGACCTAGACGCCCTACCCAAGGACACAACCCTAGAGTCAAGGACATTCAAAGTACAACAGAACAAACCGACTGAAATCACCTTGGAGTGCAATCCACTCGACCTGCTTTCCCACTCGGATACCCCAATTCCACTCGACCAAGATAGAGTCACTCGACCATACGAAGAATCACTCGGAGTACAGAGGTCTAAAGCCATCCCAGGATGGCAACGGCCAGGCGTTCACTCAGTAGTCTTAAAGATCATTATAGTCATTTATTGCTAGCGTTACCAGTAACGCCCCTGCCTTAACGTACATTGAACCCTATGTAACTGAGGGCTGGAGGGGCTTGGCGCACTCTATATAAGCCACCCCCTCCTCTGGCACAAGGGTTGGCACCCCCTGTAACTCTCACGCATAATCCAGTCTACAAGCCTCCGGGCACCGAGACGTAGGGTAATACGTCTCCAACGTATCTATAATTTATGAAGTATTCATGCTATTATATTATCTGATTTGGATGTTTATGGGCTTTACTAAACACTTTTATATTATTTTTGGGACTAACCTATTAACCGGACGCCCAGCCCAAATTGTTGTTTTCTTGCCTATTTTAGTGTTTTGGAGAAAAGGAATATCAAACGGAGTCCAAACGGAATGAAACCTTCGGGAGAGTTATTTTTGGAACGGAAGCAATCCAGGAGACTTGGAGTAGACGTCAGGGAAGCTTCGAGGAAGCCACGAGGCAAGGAGGCGCGCCCTACCCCCTGGGCACGCCCCCATCCTCGTGGGCCCCTCGTGGCTCCCCTGACCGACTTCTTTCGCCTATATATGTCCATATACCCTAAAAACATCAAAGAGCACAATAGATCGGGAGTTCCGCCGCCGCAAGCCTCTGTAGCCACCAAAAACCAATTGGGACCCTGTTCCGGCACCCTGCCGGAGGGGGGGAACCCTCACCGGTGGCCATCTTCATCATCCCGGCGCTCTCCATGACGAGGAGGGAGTAGTTCATCCTCGGGGCTGAGGGTATGTACCAGTAGCTATGTGTTTGATCTCTATCTCTCTCTCTCTCTCTCGTGTTCTTGAGATGGTACGATCTTGATGTACCGCGAGCTTTGCTATTATAGTTGGATCTTATGATGTTTCTTCTCCCCCTATACTCTCTTGTAATGGATTGAGTTTTCCCTTTGTAGTTATCTTATCGGATTGAGTCTTTAATGATTTGAGAACACTTGATGTATGTCTTGCATGTGCTTATCTGTGGTGACAATGGGATATTCACGTGATCTACTTGATGTATGTTTTGGTGATCAACTTGCGGGTTCCGTAACATTGTGAACTTATGCATAGGGGTTGGCACACGTTTTCGTCTTGACTCTCCGGTAGAAACTTTGGGGCACTCTTTGAAATTCTATGTGTTGGTTGAATAGATGAATATGAGATTGTGTGATGCATATCGTATAATCATACCCACGGATACTCGAGGTGACATTGGAGTATCTAGGTGACATTAGGGTTTTGGTTGATTTGTGTCTTAAGGTGTTATTCTAGTACGAACTCTATGATAGATCGATCAGAAAGAATAACTTTGAGGTGGTTTCGTACCCTACCATAATCTCTTCGTTTGTTCTCCGCTATTAGTGACTTTGGAGTGACTCTTTGTTGCATAGTGAAAGTATGAAACCTAGGCCTTGTTTCCTAGCATTGCAATACCGTTTACGCTCACTTTTATCATTAGTTACCTTGCTGTTTTTATAATTTCAGATTACAAAAACCTATATCTACCATCCATATTGCACTTGTATCACCATCTCTTCGCCGAACTAGTGCACCTATACAATTTACCATTGTATCGGGTGTGTTGGGGACACAAGAGACTCTTTGTTATTTGGTTGCAGGGTTGTTTGAGAGAGACCATCTTCAACCTACGCCTCCCACGGATTGATAAACCTTAGGTCATCCACTTGAGGGAAATTCGCTATTGTCCTACAAATCTCTGCACTTGGAGGCCCAACAACATCTACCAGAACAAGGTTGTGTAGTAGACATCAAGCAGTTTCTGGCGCCGTTGCCGGGGAGGTGAGTGCTTGAAGGTATATCTTTAGATCTTGCAATCGAATCTTTTTGTTTCTTGTTTTATCACTAGTTTAGTCTATAAAAGAAAACTACAAAAAAATGGAATTAAGGGTGTCTCATATGCTTCATCTTTTTAATATCTTTCATGAAAATAAGGATTCCGATAATTGTGCTCAATTGCTAGAGGAAGAATGCATTAGGATGTTTGGCACTAAATATTTGAATGATGAGCATGATTCCAATGTTGTTAGTATGAATTCTTTGAATATCCATAGTACTAATGATGATTGCACTAGTCATGATAAAAATGTCTCTTATAAGCATGTCAACTTTTGTGGAGTGCATAAAGTTTGCAAGTACACACCAAATAGGGAAGATAGATTTTGCAAGAGGCATAAGTATTTAGAAATCAAATGGTTGCAAGAGAGGCTAGATGTTTGTGCTGAAAATTCAAAAAAAAAATTCGCCATACTTGTGAACTTTGCAATGAACATGGTCATTTAAATCTCCAATGCAAATTGTTTCATGATCGTATCGTGTCCAAAAATTGTGATGATTTGATTTCCCTTGCACATCATAATGAACTGAGTTTGCTTTTGGGTTATGAAGAAATGAAACGTATAACTAAGCATATTCCAGAATATAACCTTGAGAAATTCCTCGATATTGATCTAGAAGAAATTTTTATGTATTGTGCGGTGAATTGCATTGAAAATCCTTATATTGCCAATTACATAAAGAAAAGAAAGCAAATAGAGGATGAAGAGAATACTAATGAAAGGGAAGAGGCTTCCCAATATCCTCCTATTATTTCTTATGATGAATCAGGTAACAAGGAGGAACCTTCTATTCAACCAATCTCATTAATAAGGAGCTAAAAAAAGAGGGTTAAACCCACACATGATGTGAAGAAGAAAAAGAAAAGATGGAGAAGCAAAGGTGAAAAGGTATCCCTTCCGAATGATGTTGCTCCTATTACTCATTGTGATGATGATAATTGCTATACTATTGGTGCTATCCATACTATTAATGATGAGAGTGACTATGCTTATGATATGAAAAGGCCCAATCTTGGGGATGCTATGTTTGATGAGAATGACATGTTTGAGAATATATTTGCTGCAATTAATGTTTGTCCCAAGCATGGGGATGCTATGTTTTATGAAGATGATATGTTTAGCCTCCCAAGTTTTGATGAGAAAATTTATTATGATGATAGCATGCCTCCTATTTATGATGGTTTTATTGATGATAGTGGATTTGGAGAGGTCATGACTTTATTTAGTAATGACTCCACTATCTTGGAAGAGGTTTCGATCGATTATGATGAGAACAAAGTTGCTACCTATGATGATTATTGTGATGACACTTATGCTATAAAAAGTAGTGATGATTATATTTATAAAACTTGTCATGATTATGATTACCCTTTTTCTGAACATTACTCTTTTAATGTGGAAACAATTTATAGTATTCGAGTTTCTTATGATACTCCCACTATTCTGAATGAGAAGAATTTTGCTTATGTGGAGAGTAATAAAATTTCTATGCTTGTAGATCATGAAAAGAATGCTTTAGGTGCTGGTTATATTGTTGAATTCATTCATGGTGCTACTGAAAATTATTATGAGGGAGGAATTTATGCTTGTAGGAATTGCAATAATACCAAGTTTCCTCTCTATGTGCTTAAAGTTTTGAAGTTATGCTTATTTTGCCTTCCTATGCTAGTTGATTATTGTTCCCATAAGTTGTTTGCTCACAAAATCCCTATGCATAGGAAGTGGGTTAGACTTAAATGTGCTAGTCATATTCTTCATGATGCTCTCTTTATGTTTCAATTCTTATCTTTTATGTGAGCATCATTGAAATCATCATGCCTAGCTAGGGGCGTTAAACATTAGCGCTTGTTGGGAGGCAACCCAATTTTATTTTAGTTCTTTGCCTTTTTCTCCTACTTAGTAATAAATAATCTATATAGCCTCTTTTTAGATGTGGTTTTATGTTTTAATTAGTGTTTGTGCCAAGTAGAACCTTTGGGAAGACTTGGGCGAAGTCTTTATGATCATGCTGTAAAAAACAGAAACTTTAGCGCTCACGAGATTAGCTGCCATTTTTTACTGGGGAGTGCTTTTAAGTTGATTCTTTTTGCAGATGATTAATAGACAAATTCGTCAGGTCCGTCAATTTATATAAGAATTTTTGGAGTTTCATAAGTATAGGTTTGATACAGATTACTACAGACTGTTCTGTTTTTGACAGATTCTGTTTTCTATGTGTTGTTTGCTTATTTTGATGAATCTATGAGTAGTATAGGAGGGTATGAACCATATAGAAGTTGGAATACAGTAGATATTACACAATATGAATTTAGAATGAGTTCACAACAGTACCAAAAGTGGTGATTTATTTTCTTATACTAACGGAGCTTACGAGTTTTCTGTTGAGTTTTGTGTTGTGAAGTTTTCACGTTTTGGGTAAAGGATTCGATGGACTATGGAATAAGGAGTGGCAAGAGCCTAAGATTGGGGATGCCCAAGGCACCCCAAGGCAATATTCAAGGACAACCAAGAGCCTAAGCTTGGGTATGCCCCGGAAGGCATCCCCTCTTTCGTCTTCGTTCATCGGTAACTTTACTTGGAGCTATATTTTTATTCACCACATGATATGTGTTTTGCTTGGAGCGTCATTTTATTTTGTTTTCCTTGCTGTTTGAATAAAATATCAAGAACTGAAATTCTTAAATGAGAGAGAGTCTTCACATAGTTACATAATTATTTAACTACTCATTGATCTTCACTTATATCTTTTTGGAGTAGCTTGTAATTTACTTGTCTGCTTCACTTATATCCTATGAATAAATGGTTGAATGAATTGAATATAATAAATCTGAAATTATATATGTTTCATATGCTTATCCCATGGGGAGTAATGACTTCACATATAATAAGTAGAGGTGGTAAATTTATTGAAGGTTAGCAAACATTGTATTGGTCACTTGAACAATTCATGAAAGAATATTGAGGGAAGAGAGATTTCACATATAAATATACTATCTTGGACATCTTTTGTAATTGTGAGCACTCATTAAAATATGACATGCTAAAAGGTTGATGTTGGACAAGGAAGACAACGTAATGGGTTATTTCTTATATCCGAAATAAAGTATATTGTCATGGATCATTCAACATGCTGAGCTTGCCCTTCTCCCTCATGCTAGCCAATTCTTTGCACCAAGTAGAGATACTACTTGTGCTTCCAAACATCCCTTAAACCAGTATTGCCATGAGAATCCACCATACCTACCTATGGATTGAGTAAGATCCTTCAAGTAAGTTGTCATCAGTGCATGCAATAAAAATTGCTCTCTAAATATGTATGATCTTTTAGTGTGGAGAAAATAAGCTTTATACGATCTTGTGATGTGGAAGCAATAAAAGCGACGGACTGCATAATAAAGGTCCCTATCACAAGTGGCAATATAAAGTGACGTTCTTTCGCATTAAGACTTTGTGCATCCAACTATAAAAGCGCATGACAACATCTGCTTCCCTCTGCGAAGGGCCTATCTTTTATTCTTGTCTTATACCTTATGCAAGAGTCATGGTGATCTTCACCTTTCCTTTTTACATTTTATCCTTTGGCAAGCACATTGTGTTGGAAAGATCCTGATATATATATATATATATATATATATATATATATATCCAATTGGATGTAAGGCATCATGAACTATTATTGTTGACATTACCCTTGAGGTAAAAGGTTGGGAGGCGAATCTATAAGCCCCTATCTTTCTCTGTGTTTGATTAAAACTTTGAACCCATAAATATCGCGTGAGTGTTAGCAATTGTGAAAGACTAAATGGTAGTTGAGTATGTGAAGTCTGCTAAATCAAATCTCTGACATAGACTCTTCCTGAAAATAAGATGAATTGTAATTGTTTGATGACTAATAACACGGTTTCTTAGTTTTCAAGAAAGTTTATGATCTATACTTTAACATGTGAATAGTTTGTTACTTGTTCATGAAAAGTTTTATGAGATGAGCTACTGTTATGACATATGATGATGCTAGAAAAGGTGATTGAAATTATCATTGAGCAAACTTGTGCACCTACTAGCATTCACACTTCATAAATTATTTCTTTTATCATTTACCTACTCGAGGACGAGCAGGAATTAAGCTTGGGGATGCCGACACGTCTCCAATGTATCTATAATTTATGATTTATTCATGCTATTATATTATCTGTTTTGGATGTTTATGGGCTTTACTAAACACTTTTATATTATTTTTGGGACTAACCTATTAACCGGAGGCCCAGCCCAAATTGTTGTTTTCTTGCCTATTTTAGTGTTTTGAAGAAAAGGAATATCAAACGGAGTCCAAACGGAATGAAACCTTCGGGAGAGTTATTTTTGGAACGGAAGCAATCCAGGAGACTTGGAGTAGACGTCAGGGAAGCTACGAGGAAGCCACGAGGCAGGGAGGCGCGCCCCCACCCTCGTGGGCCCCTCGTGGCTCCCCTTACCGACTTCTTTCGCCTATATATGTCCATAAACCCTAAAAACATCAAAGAGCACAATACATCGGGAGTTCCGCCGCCGCAAGCCTCTGTAGCCACCAAAAACCAATCGGGACCCTATTCTAGCACCCTGTCGGAGGGGGGAACCCTCACCAGTGGCCATCTTCGTCATCCCGGCGCTCTCCATGACGAGGAGGGAGTAGTTCATTCTCGGGGCTGAGGGTATGTACCAGTAGCTATGTGTTTGATCTCTCTCTCTCTCTTGTGTTCTTGAGATGGTACGATCTTGATGTACCGCGAGCTTTGCTATTATAGTTGGATCTTATGATGTTTCTTCTCCCCTCTAATCTCTTGTAATGGATTGAGTTTTCCCTTTGAAGTTATCTTATCGGATTGAGTCTTTAAGGATTTGAGAACACTTGATGTATGTCTTGCATGTGCTTATCTGTGGTGACAATGGGATATTCACGTGATCTACTTGATGTATGTTTTGGTGATCAACTTGCGGGTTCCGTAACATTGTGAACTTATGCATAGGGGTTGGCACACGTTTTCGGCTTGACTCTTCGGTAGAAACTTTGGGGCACTCTTTGATGTTCTATGTGTTGGTTGAATAGATGAATCTGAGATTGTGTGATGCATATCGTATAATCATACCCACGGATACTCGAGGTGACATTGGAGTATCTAGGTGACATTAGGGTTTTGGTTGATTTGTGTCTTAAGGTGTTATTCTAGTACGAACTCTATGATAGATCGATCAGAAAGAATAACTTTGAGGTGGTTTCGTACCCTACCATAATCTCTTCGTGTGTTCTCCGCTATTAGTGACTTTGGAGTGACTCTTTGGTGCATGTTGAGGGATTGTATATGATATAATTATGTTATTATTGTTGAGAGAACTTGCATAGTGAAAGTATGAACCTTAGGCCTTGTTTCCTAGCATTGCAATACCATTTACGCTCACTTTTATCATTAGTTACCTTGCTGTTTTTATAATTTCAGATTACAAAAACCTATATCTACCATCCATATTGCACTTGTATCACCATCTCTTCGCCGAACTAGTGCACCTATACAATCTACCATTGTATTGGGTGTGTTGGGGACACAAGAGACTCTTTGTTATTTGGTTGCAGGGTTGTTTGAGAGAGACCATCTTCAACCTACGCCTCCCACGGATTGATAAACCTTAGGTCATCCACTTGAGGGAAATTTGCTACTGTCCTACAAATCTCTACACTAGGAGGCCCAACAACGTCTACCAGAACAAGGTTGTGTAGTAGACATCAAGCAGTTTCTGGTGCCGTTGTCGGGGAGGTGAGTGCTTGAAGGTATATCTTTAGATCTTTCAATCGAATCTTTTTGTTTCTTGTTTTATCACTAGTTTAGTCTATAAAAGAAAATTACAAAAAATGGAATTAAGGGTGCCTCATATGCTTCATCTTTTTAATATCTTTCATGAAAATAAGGATTCCGATAATTGTGCTCAATTGCTAGAGGAAGAATGCATTAGGATGTTTGGCACTAAATATTTGAATGATGAGCATGATTCCAATGTTGTTAGTATGAATTCTTTGAATATCCATAGTACTAATGATGATTGCACTAGTCATGATAAAAATGTCTCTTATAAGCATGTCAACTTTTGTGGAGTGCATAGAGTTTGCAAGTACACACCAAATAGGGAGCATAGCTTTTGCAAGAGGCATAAGTATTTAGAAACCAAATGGTTGCAAGAGAGGCTAGATGTTTGTGCTGAAAATTTAAAATTTCTTCGCCATACTTGTGAACTTTGCAATGAACATGGTCATTTAAATCTCCAATGCAAATTGTTTCATGATCGTATCATGTCCAAAAATTGTGATGATTTGATTTCCCTTGCACATCATAATGAACTTAGTTTGGTTTTGGGTTATGAAGAAATGAAACGTATAACTAAGCATATGGATGGTGGCAGTGGTTTGAACATTCTGTTTGCTGAGACCCTCCAAGGGATGGGCATCCCGATGGCCAAGCTCAGTGAGAGAAACATGCGTTTCCACGGAGTCATTCCAGGAAAAAAACAGATTCACTCAGTCAGATCACTCTTGATGTGGTTTTCGGTGATTCAAAGAATTACCGCAAGGAAACGTTGACTTTTGAGCTGGTGGATTTTCACAGTGTCCACCATGCTATTCTGGGCACGCCCGCATATGCTCATTTCATGTCTTGACCATGTTACGTATACCTCAAGTTGAAGACGCCTGGTCCCAGAGGCGTGATCACAGTCACAGGGAATCGGCAAAGAGCGGAAGAGTGCCTCCAGAAGGGCTCAAAGATTGCCGATGAACAAATGGCAGCAGTAGAGATGGAAGAATACAACAAGAATGCATATCCGAGTGATTTGTTGCGAGCTAAGAAGCCTGCTTCAGAGTCCGTATTTCAGTCGGCCGGTGAGACAAAGCCTGTTCATATCACTACAAAAAATACACTTCCTTTATGATACGTGTTTGTCACAGTAGGTCACGTTTTCTGTCATGCATGTACATCCATGACGATTTTATGACAGAATCAAGATAGTCATACCTGTGCTGTCGTAGAAGTGTTCCATGACATTACCAAAATTGTCATCATGGAAGTGTCCACTTCCATGACGATAAATCGCGCGTCATAGAAGTGTTTTCGTCAAGGGTGACTGACACGTGGCATCCACCGTAACAGGTCGCCGTTAAGCTATCGGGTCCGGTTTTGGATCCGATAACCCGTTAACAGCCCGGACCAATGGGGATTTTCCACGTGTAAAATTCTCATTGGCCAAAGGAAACACGTGTTGGCTCCACGTTGGGACAGCTGTCATCCACTCATTGGACAGGAGGCATCTATGATACGTCCACACATGGCACGGCCCAACAGAGGCCCATTTCGATGAAAAGGCCGACCCGTTTGACTTGGTCAAAAGGTAACGGGTCGGCCCACGGAAAGCCTGTTAACGACATGTTCGTATGTCGCACATTTACAGCTCGCTAACTCCCGGCCCGTTACGGCCTATCGGAATTAATCCCAGTAGCTTCATCTGGGCCGTCCAATATGATTCCAGCCCATTGTAACTTTCGGCCCATATGAGGCCCTTCGTAACTCTGGGCCCAATAAAGGCCCGAGATGAAACTAGCCCATAATAAACAGTGTATCGCTTTATACCCATTAACGGCCCATTATTCCGTCGGCCGTTTCAAGCCCATGTTAACTTTCGGCCTTCTAAGGGCCCATTTATTCTTGGGCTCATTTCTAGAATTCAGTTAGTTATGGTCCGTTATTGGCATGTTCCGTTTGTGGGCCAAATTCAGCCCGTGGTTACATTCGACCCGTTTGTGGCCCGTTAACCCATTGGGCTGCTTTCATAGCGTTATCAAACACGGCCTGTTAACGACCTGTTATGGTCCACAAATAGTACGACCCATGTTTGGCGAAATGATTATACGCCCCGTAGAAGGCCCATGGATCCTACGGCTCATAGAAGACCAATGGACCCTACGGCTCGTAGAAGGCCCATGGATCATAAGGCCCGTAGAAAGTCCATGGATCCTACGGCCCGTAGAAGGCTCATGGATCCTACGGCCCGTAGAAGGCGGATCCTACGGCCCGTAGAAGGCCCATGGATCCTACGGCCCGCAGGAGGCCCATGGTTACAACAGTCCGTGTGTTGCCATGATTATTGTGGCCTAGTTACCAAAAATAGGTTATTGTGGCCACTAGAAAAACGCGGAAAAAGAACTGCAGTGACTACAAACAAACAACTAAACAAGACAATAAGGAAATAAACAAGCAAGCAACTAACGCTAGCCTATTACAGCTATTACACATATTACATCCACTGGGCATCAAAGTTCGCCACCAGTACAATATAGGGAACAAAGCAACATATTACATACACTGGCCATCAAAATTGGCCACCAGTGCAAATAAACGCGGCAGCAAAACAAGAGCATAACTGAAACAACTTCAGAAGAGCTCAAGAAACATTATCCTGGGTATCCACCATGTTGGCAATAAGCTTAGCAAGCTTATTAGCTTTGTCCTGTTTGGCGCTAAAATCCTCCAATGCTTGCTGCTGCACCAGAAAGTATGCATCTGAATGCTCCAAGGACTTCCGCAGTCCTTCCGCTTCTTGTCGCAGCACAGCTGATCGATGTCTTTCAACTTGTAGTTGAGACTCAAGAAACCGAACTGATTTAGACAGTGAGTTTGAATAGCTTGTGCAAGCGGTAGTGGCTAGTAACTCGAACACTAAACCAAGACAGGACTCTGGGGTTGTCTCGCTGTCTTCAAGATAGTCTTCCTTAGCTGTTTTATCAGCTTTGTTGGAGACCAACAAGGATCTCTCACTATCCCGAACCTTATCTGCATTACTTCCTTTACCATTGCTTAATAAGGCACTCTTCCCCAATATTCTGTCATCATTCTAAAAGAAGAAACAAGCAGACACATAACAGGTTTAGCATGTGCTACTATATGAAACTTATTTTAGTGAACCAGTTCATTAGTAAGGTGGACAGGATTAAACTACCAAGTCTTCTATTGCCAAGTCTAGTACATAATAAAATCATCAAACAAACACATATCTATGTCCTATGGTCACTGCATTGTCTTCCCAAATCAAAATAGAGACACGGTTCAAATCATATCAGTTCAAGACAAAGCAACAGTGAAAGAATACAAAGCGTGTGAAACTACATGGCACAACAAGATTTCAGATGGGTACCACGGGTCTACATGTACAACAACACTATTGGCTCTGTTGTGATGCTAGTAATGTGCATGATATGAGAAGTCAACTGTATACACAATTGAAATTGAAATCAACAGAGCTATTGATAAGAGCAAACCTGCTAAAGAAACATGCGTGAACATACCTGCTGTGCCCTTGGAGTTTTGATTAAATCCTTTAATTTAAAAATAAGTTTGTATGAGTAAATACAGTGATACAAGAGCAAATAGTATGCACGATAGCAATGGAATCTTAAATTAGAACAGTTGTTCTTCAGGTTTAAGCACTTGTTAAACATGAACAGAGTACAGTAAGACAAGAATACAGTACTTAAAAAATGAGCTCATAGACCTTACCACATTCCTGGTTCAGGACCAGTACAGAACAAGGTGTTCCCAGTCATCGTGCAGTAAATTTGTCTCAGGAGAATGTAAGGGAATTTGATGAGTTTCTTTGCCAGTGAAGTACGTTTTCTTCAGGTAATTTCGATACTGCCACCAAGCATTCTTGAAGATAGCAGAGGTATTAGCACAGGTTACCTCATCTTGAGTTTCCAAATCGGTCCTTCTCTATAGAGAATAAAGGGAATTTGTTTTGTATTATAACCATCATGGAGGTAGAATGTATGGGACAAAGCAAAGTAATTTCCATGAATAACATTACTTACACATAACTCCTGGACAAACACCTGCAACTGGCATTTTCCTTCATCTTCAGTATAATATTTCCAAGATGGGAAGATACGCACATAGGATTTAACAACATCAAATGCGATAGGTGCTAAACTGCGACTGGCTGGTTGTGCTTCCTCCACGGGAATAGGCGTACTAACTGGTGGAGTTGGGGTTCACCATGGTAGTACTGGCCCTTTGGGCACTGGAGCTGCCTTACTAACTGCTCTTGTTTGGGAGCTCTATGGTGGAGATGGTGCTGTGTCAACAGGAACTGGGTTAGTATCTGCTGTGGTTGGGGTTAGATTAGGTGAAGCTGGTTCTCTGACCATCGCAGTAGGGGTACAATCTGCGAGAGTCTGGGTTATGTGTGGTAGGGCTGGTTCTTGTGCATGTACAACCGGGGTGCTATCTCCACCAAGAGGTAGCACTATTTTATTTGAAGACCGTGTTTTTACTCTGCTAGATACTGGCATCACCCGCTCCAATTCAAATGGCTGATAAACAGGAAACTTAGTTGAATGGACAGACATTGTATGAGAGACAGATGCAATAGATAGTGTGGAAAAAGAGGGCATGAAATAGTTGACATGTATATTGTTTAACTAAAACAGATAGCATGACATAATTTCACATATATGATGTCTATTTAAACTGGATAGCATAGCATAACATAATTCAAAGATATGATGAATAATTAAACGTGATCGCATGACATAATTCACATACATGTTATCTAAGTAATCAGGATCGCATGATTTAATTCACATATGTGATTTATATGCTAAAGAAAGGGCATTCTATATGATGTCTGAACTAAGAACATGGTGTTGAGTATTGTGTATATGATGTCTAAACTATGCAATGCAAGACACCATATGCATGATATGAGCAGTATAACCGTGCCAAGTTAGAGCATACACCTCGGTGGGGGAATAGGACTGGTCATCTGTCTCTGAGTCCATCTCTGAGGAGCTATCGGGACCCAACAAGAGATCTGCTTTGACAGGTAGCTGCCTGCTCTGAAGGCCTTGTTTTCACTCCAGATTTTTCCATCTCCCACCCAAATGGCTGATTCACGGGAAGAGTAGTTTAATGTACAAACATTGTCGACAAATGGAAATGTAATGAAGAAAAGGATGGGCAAGATATCATTCAAATATATGATGCTTGGTTAAACAGGATGGCATTGCACATTTCACATATATTATGGCTGGATAAAAGACATGAGACTGCATAATTCCCATATATGATATAGAAACTAAACACGTGGCATTACAGAACATGTCTAAACTAAGCAAATGACATATATGATGTCAAAAGTAGTCACTGCAAGGCAACATATGGATGATATGACTAACATCATCATGCCAAGGTAGAGCAAACACCTTGGGGGGTAAATAGGAGTGGTCAGCTGCGTCTGAATCCACCTCAGAACAGATATCTTCCTCTGGATTACAATCTGGAGAGGGGGGAGGGTTTGCCATTGAACCCACCAAGGAGCGATGTCTGCATGACATTGTATTGCCGCGAAAAACTCTTCTCTTTTTCTCTACATGTTCAGCATGACTGTGTACAATATCTGACATGCATACAAACAAAAAATGGTGAGATTATGTAAGGAGAGCATGCAGAAATCTAGAGTGATGGTAACAACCAGTGGATGAATCCAAAAATAATGATAGCAGGCTGATGATTGCATTAATTTAATAAAAAGATATATGATGATTGCTTTACTATTTGTTTCCCACCCAAGATGAACCACATATGCATACCCTAGGTGAACCAGATATTAGACAGAGATACTATTCATTGCTGCCTCGATATGCGCCCCACAACTAATTTAGAACTCAAGTTTGAGCATTAATTTGGACCTGACTTGGAGTCTAAGAGGTGAATAGGGCGATAAAGTAGTAGGTAATTTTAAGCAATGCATAACATAAGCAGAAACAAAAGAGTGCGACCTCTCTTGTGGACCTGTGTACTCCTCAGGTTCATCTGCTGAGTCGATGATGGTGATGTCGTTGCGGTTGGTGCCGGCGGCAGGTAAGGAGATTTGAGGTGGCGAAAGACGGCCAGGAGTCGCGATGTCTGGTTTGCTGGATGCTTCTGTCGATGGAGCAACTCAGGTGAGGTGGACGACGTCGCGGCAGGAACAGGACAAACCACACAAAGTTTCCTTCGACACCTACCTGAAACTGATGTAATTCTGTAAGGGCTCATTTGGCTTGCATGATTCTAAAAACGCAGGGTTTCCGTCAACTTGGGTGTTTGGTTCACACGAATTGGAAGAGCAGAGGAATGCAAAGAAACATGGCCAAAATAAAGTGAAACCATATGAAAGCGTGTACAGTTAGAATGTTATTCTGCCACTAATGCACTTGGTCTTGTTTTCATGCATAGGATTTTGAAAAGTAGGTCTAGGTGGATGTTTTGCTCCATTCCTTTCAACAAAATGCATGAATAATTGAATAGTAGAGTGCCATAGGAAAATTTCCTATTACTATGTTTTTCTGTTGAACCAAAATAGCCCTAATGGATCGACATGAATGTAGAGTAATAAGTGATGCAACAAGTGTACAACCTCTTTGCCGTAGCCGTGTCGACCTCAGCATCATTGGGTTGGTCGTTGAAGAAGTTGAGGCAGAGGTGGCTGTCAGAGGTGTGGGGGAAGATATGAGGGATCTGTAGACGGCGTCCAGGGCACTGCTCTGTTGTGATGGATCGTTTTTTCGTTGGAGCAGCTCCGATGAGCCGTAAGACGTCAATGCTGAAGCAGCACAAGACAGACATCGTTAATCTCAAGTGGGATTCTAATAGCATCTCCAATATATGATGTAAAATAGATGTAAAATTTACATCACCAAAAACCACCTGACTACAACAGATGAGGTAAAAATTGTTGACTCTGAACTTAACTGTCGAAACTGAAATTTACTATGGAATCTGAATGTTACTGTCGAAACTGAACGCAATGGTAGCAGAGAGGCACTTGACATTTAATTTAGGGAGGGCCTGCAGTTCATCTTTAACCTGCACCTCCCTGAGCCGCCAGCCACCACCGGCCGAACCGCCGGCCCCCGCGCCACCTCGCCGCCCCAAAACAACTCCCAACCGCCGGTCCGCCGCCGCCCCGAAACAACTCCCCACCGCCGGTCCGCCGCCGCCCCGGCCAGCCCTCTAGCCCCCCCTGTGCCGAGCTTTTTCTCCGGTGATACCCACGCCACCGCCCCACCACCGCGCCCCCTACCGCCGGCAACCACCGCCCCCACCCTGAACCCTAAGATAGATAGTGTGGGGTACCTCAACGGCAAGCCCCCTCCCTGCTGCGGGTGGTTCTTCCTTAACTCCGGCGAGCCCCCCCCCCCCCCCCCCCCGCCCCTTGAAAATCGACTGACCCAAAAGTCGATTCAGTCGACTGAAGTGTAGCTAAATCAGAGCAGAGCAGCAGCACGAGCGAGGGGGAGAGCAGCAGCAGCGCGAGCAAGAGCCGGAGCAGCGAGCGGGAGCCGGAACAGCACCAGCGCGAGCGAGAGCCGGAGCAGCAGCAATGCGAGCGAGAGCCGGAGCAGTAGCAGCAGATTAGTTGGTATGGACGCCGCCGCCGAAGGGGCCTCGCACTGGGGGAGAGCCACCGTGGAGATGTCGCCCGCGGCGCCAGCTTCGAGGTAGCCACTTCATGGGGGTGCGGGATGGAGCACCGTCGGTGCCGGGAGGTCGAGTTAAGGAGAAGGTGCGATGCGATGAGTGTACAACCTCTTTGGTGGTGCCGAGTAGGCCTCAGCTTCGTCCGAAGACTCGGTGAGGATGCTGCGGTTCCGGTGGAGCAGGTTAAGGCGACGTTGTGGTGATGGAGCAGCCGCGATAGACGAGGCGATCGTCGGAGCAACTCCTTGGAGGTGGAGGACGGGGCGGCTGAACCGACGGGACGACGAGATGGATGACGGATCCTCATCCGGGGAGGTGGACGAGGGACGTCGAGCTGTTGCAGTGGACGACGTCGTCGGGGAAGAGGCTCCGGCTAGGCAGCGGTGAGGTGGCGGACGGAGGAGGGTGGGGTTTCGCGGCTGGAGCGGAGAGGTTATGGCGGCCTGGGATTTCGAATGGCGAAAAGGAGGCGATGGGAGGGGGAACCATGACTTAGGGACGCACTTCTCCAAAATGTAGGGTGAGTTACAAAAGTACCCCCACCGAGTTGGACTAGCGGCCCTTTCGGCTTAGGGTTAGAAGGGCGATTTCGCGTGTCGGGATTTGGCAGTTGGAGGGAGTTTTTGCGCGGGTTGTAATTTCAGGATAGCAACGCGTGGGTTGTGAAGGCGCCAGTTTTCGGAGCACGATATCTGAATTTTTGGGATATAACAAGGCGCGGGTTGAATTTTAGGGACAAGCCTAATGTGTAATATTGTACTTGTACGTACCAAATCAATTCGCACTTCCCTCAACGAAAAAAAACAAAAAAATAAAACTATTCACGCCACACAAAAGAGAGAGTCTTGTCCCGTTTTACTATACAAATGCTATTCAAAGCTACTCATACCAACATGTTATGTCCAATTAAATTTTTTTGTTGGCTATATAATGCATGTAACCTACTCATACCAACATTTTAGTGCATTCCAAATGTCTATACTACCGCTACAATTCGAACTAAATTTGAATTTGTTTCTCTATTTTAATAAGAATCTACAATCATGATTGTTGCCAACTTCAACCATCATTCGTGTATTACCTTAACAACACACCACATGATTACTATAGAGATAGATATGAACTATGTGTACTATATGAACTCGAATTCAATTTTTTGAATACACTTGATGTTGATTCCAAATAATAGTACATTTGATGTACTAACTATATATATTCATAATCTAAACCATGTTCCATACGTACACCGTGTTTATCACACAAAGTATAGTGCCCCGCCCCCTACATCATGACAAGTATTTAGCCCTGAGCTGCAAAAGCCACACGTTAGCTAAAATTATAATCAATGTTCTACATTATGATATCTTCTTCAAGTATCCGTATCCACTTTTTTATAGTGAATTATGATCTTTGTTCGTCTTTTACACCTTCACGATCCTCTTCTCTTTGTAGCTAGCTAGCGCTAACTTTCTATCGTGCATGCACACGCCCGCCCCCCTCTCACCCTCCCTCAGCGTCCTCTCCATCGCGCACATTCGTTATTTCTCTTTAGGTCGTTCACCCGCGGTATGTGTAGGCCCCCCGGCTCCTTCTTTCCGGCACACACCGGTCGATATACCTCTCTAGCCAAGTGTGCCTACCACAAACACATACTTCCCCTCTTCTCTTCTCACCGTCAATGCCCCCTATGTCCAATACGGTTCCACGCAGGTGCACACTCCCGCCCCTCTTTTCATCGATCTGATACTCGCACACTCCTCCCCCTCGACATGGTAGGCCTCTCGCACCACCTCCTAGTCGCACCCCTCTCCCCCTACCTGTCTCTCCGGACCTTATTTGCTTGTAACACATGCATGCATGTATACGTACCGATCTCCCTACATATAGCCAGGTCGACTATAATTCGTTTTCCCCACGCACTGATAGACTTACCTCACTAGTTATGTCTCGCCCTTCCTCAGACACACGATGGTTGATCTTCCTATGTAGTTACGTATGCTTACCCCAACCATATCGTCTCCCCTCATCATCCTTGCATGCCTCCCGACCCGTCTCTCACACGCACGTGCATAGACAAACAAACATCCCCCGCCCTCTCTTATTGATATTGCACTCGTACCCTCCGTTTGTCTAGCAGGCCTCTCCCACCATTTGTGAGACGCCACTCCACCACCAACCCTCCCACGCTCTACCTTTGTCTTTCTCCCAACCTTCCTCTGCTACACATATCCATGGATGCCGATCGATCTCCCTCAATACATAGCTAGGTCGCTCTCCTTCCCCACACATATACTAGTCAATTGGTCTCTCCCCCCCCCCACACACACACCGATAATCGAACATTGTAGGTAGGTATCCATGCCACAAAGAAAAACTGCACCTCTGCCCTCTCAAATTACAGTAGGCCAGCCGCCCTGCATCTTTGATGTGGGCAAACACAAATTCGATGGCACTCTTTATCGATCGCGCAGCCACATATTTCATCTCTGTTTTCGATTCTATCGATATCTCACGTCCATGACTCCATTTCACACATATTGCATATGTGATGTTTTTTTGTTTGAGATATCATCGACACATTGCCTCTGTTTCGCACAAACCATCTCTCTCACACCCACCCATGTACGTACCTGCACGTAAAGAAGAGGTGCACGCAGGACGCATGTACTCATGTCTCGTTCCCGGCCACACCCGCGCGGGTACATGGTGGAGTTCGTTCCTATACGAAAAGGCAGCCCACGTGATAATTTGACGCGTGTAGCTGTTGTTTACTCGAAGGAGGGTCGGGTACCACGCCTAGACGAAACAAAGTTGGAGTTGACGCGTTAGTATTAAATAAAGTTATATATTCCTCAATGGCACGTATAGAATATAAAACGATTGCCGTGGGGAAAATGGAAAGATCCGCTCCACTATATAGAACAGAGCCTGCCTGCCGGGGTTTGTCTCTCGTCACACCATCTCACACAAGGCGGCGGTGGCCTCTCTCTCTCTCTCACCGTTGGTTAGTGATCCGGCCGCATCCACTCCACCGGTAGAAAGGGAGGATGTGCATCGTTTCTCTGTTCGACGGCGTTGAGGCAGCAGGTCCTGATATGCGGTACCCGCCGTTCTCTCTGACCAAGCTCCAGCGTGGTAGGGCATTCGCCACTTGCTCGCTGCCGCAGTATGGGCAGATCCCGGCCGCCGACGCCCTCCTAGTAACATCCCGATGACCCTCAGGTACAGCTTCCTCTGGCCTTGCTCCACTGCCCATCTTCCCGCATTGCTGCATGTGGATCTTCTTTAGTTGTTTGCTTAAAACGTATCTCGGCCGGCGTACTTTCCATCTTGCAATCTCGTCCTCAAACCATTTTTGATAAACCACCATGCTGCTATCTTTCCCTTATTACATGGAATATGCTTCTTTTTTGTCGTCGTATGTGTCTTCAACTCATGTTATTGGGCAGTAATTGTTTCCTTTCTACCTCCTTTTGCAAACAGGGCTATCCATTTTCACCTTGTTGCTATTGCGACCTTCTGGTGAACTGCACAAATCATTTTTTCTTAAGAGTGTTTTGTGCAGTTCCGCCAAAATGTAACACAGGCAACGTTTTTACATTTCTGTGGGACTGCAGAAAGAGAGATTGGTTTTTCTATCCTCCTCATCCAACTCCGTGCCTAATCTTCTCCAACAAGTAGTTAGTCCTAAAGAGAGATCGTAGAGGTGATGGGCTTCTATTTGTGTGTGTTATGTTTCATCATCTAGTTCCACTGTTATTGTAATCACACTGACTAGATATCTTTGCAAATAGGGATGGTCCGCTCGATTTTAGTGGAGCTGCACAAAATGATCGGATTGTGGTGTCCTCCATACACCTCTATTTTGGCTACAGAGCTGGGTGAAACTAGCTGCCAAGCAATGAACACTGCGCCCAGGAAATGGAGCCATGCCTATGAACGTCATCAATCAATTATATTTTTTTCTTCATTTCACTACTGCAGGAGACTGCTAACGTGACAGTACGATCAGAGACCCTTTGCCGAAACTGTGTGCGATGCAATAATAGCAAACAGTGGTGTAAAAAACCCGTCAAAAAGGTGCAAAACGTTTGCGATGATGTATGCATCAAACACGGTTCAGGTTTTAGTTGCGTGTGCGATGAAGGGCATACAGTTAATCCATTCAAACTGTCTGCGATGAGGCAGAACAACAGAAACGGGCAGCCATAACAATGTGTGTGCGATGCAGGACACATGATTAATCCATTCGAACTATTTGCGATGAGGTAGAATAACATAAACGGGAAGCCATATCAATATGTGTGCGATATACGGCATACGGTTAACTCGGACGAACTGTTTTTGATTAGTGAACACAACAGAAACGGTTCAACTTAACAAGATGTGTGTGATATGCAGCATACAGTTCACATGGATGAACAATTTGCGATGAGCCAAAAGAACACAAACGAGTCGTGTAAACAAGATGTGTGTGATACGTGGCAAACAGCCGACTCGGATGAACTGTTTGCGATGAGAAATTACAATACAGACGGTCAATACAATTACTTCGTGTGTGATTCTGTGTGTACAAAAAACTTTGAAAAATGCAAACTAGTTGCTTGTGGTGGCTAGGAGTATCGCACACGATGCGTCTGCGAGTACTCGTGTGCGATGATTAGTATGTTACACATACGTTTCCTTATGTGAACATGTGTGTGAATTTGCAATATGGATAGTTAATATGCAAATGCCTTCTGGACATCGGGCACACGCTTAAACTCAATGAACTGTGTACGATACTAATACTTTCCATGAAAATTTATGAACTTGGGTAACAGCATTTGAGTAACATATATATAGTGGTTACACTATTCGACAAAAGGAGGATCTTCGTAACACGGTTTTGACAACCATATGGTCCATATCTACATACTTAACATAGTAACAACTATCACATTTTAAGAGGCTAAGGGCCAACAACCATATGGTCCATATCTACATACTTAACATATATAGTAACAACTAGCACATTTTAAGAGGCTGAGGGCCAACAACCACAACTATCCACTGGAAGCAGCTTGATCGCGGCGAGTCGGCATCTCGTCAATGAAAAGGAAGAGCCCTTCTGTGCCTTGGTAGAGCAGGAGTAGAACAGTGTCTCCAATTTTCCAATATGGATGCATTGCCACGAGAAGTGAGAACTTATTAATTTGAATGGTTCCATTTTTGCGGGAAATGCAGTACCTTGCAATCACTTTGGCATTATTAGCAGGCACAAGTGTAATTCGACCATGCCGGGAAATCGATCCAGGAACGGCTATAGGGGGCAATTTCTATTGACATGTAGAATAAAAAACATTTGTAACATATCGTTGAAGATATATATAGTTTATGAGCATCAACAATAAAATAAGACTTTTTACCAGCGCTTTGTGCACACAATTGGTCTTGTTCAGTGTGTGCACCATAGGTCCAATTAATCCCATCCAAAATCCAGTGTTCATACATTGTGCTATCTCTATCAGATTATCAACAAAGTTTATGACATGCTTCAAGTCCTTCCAGTGAAATTTGGTACGCTTAGTAACATACAGATCGTTAACTATGCATCCAACATATCCTGCTTAAAAGGTGGAAAGGTATTTGATTACCCACAAGTATAGGGATCTATCATAGTCCTTTCGATAAGTAAGAGTGTCGAACCCAACGAGGAGCAGAAGGAAATGATAAGCGGTTTTCAGCAAGGTATTCTCTGCAAGTACTGAAATAAGTGGTAACAGATAGTTTTGTGATAGGATAATTTGTAATGAGCAACAAGTAACAAAAGTAAATAAAGTGCAGCAAGGTGGCCCAATCCTTTTTGTAGCAAAGGACAAGCCTGGACAAACTCTTATATAGAGAAAAGCGCTCCCGAGGACACATGGGAATTATCGTCAAGCTAGTTTTCATCACGTTCATATGATTCGCGTTCGGTACTTTGATAATTTGATATGTGGGTGGACCGGTGCTTGGGTGCTGTTCTTACTTGAACAAGCATCCCACTTATGATTAACCTCTATTGCAAGCATCCGCAACTACAACAAAAGTATTAAGGTAAACCTAATCATAGCATGAAACATATGGATCCAAATCAGCCCCTTACGAAGCAACGCATAAACTAGGGTTTAAGCTTCTGTCACTCTAGCAACCCATCATGTACTTATTACTTCCCAATGCCTTCCTCTAGGCCCAAATAATGGTGAAGTGTTATGTAGTCGACGTTCACATAACACCACTAGAGGCTAGACAACATACATCTCATCAAAATATCGAACGAATACCAAATTCACATGACTACTAATAGCAAGACTTCTCCCATGTCCTCAGGAACAAACGTAACTACTCACAAAGCATATTCATGTTCATAATCAGAGGGGTATTAATATGCATATATGATCTGAACATATGATCTTCCACAAATAAGCCAACTAGCATCAACTACAAGGAGTAATCAACACTACTAGCAACCTACTAGTACCAATCCCGGACTTGGAGACAAGAATCGGATACAAGAGATGAACTAGGGTTTTGAGAGGAGATGGTGCTGGTGAAGATGTTGATGGAGATTTCCCTCTCCCGATGAGAGGAGCGTTGGTGATGACGATGGCGATGATTTCCCCCTCCCGGAGGGAAGTGTCCCCGGCAGAACAGCTCTGCCGGAGCCCTGGATTGGTTCCGCCAAGGTTCCACCTCGTGGCGGCGGAGTCTCGTCCCGAAAGGTTGCTTATGATTTTTTCCTCGACGAAAGACCTCATATAGCAGAAGATGGCCACCGGAGAGCCAACAGGGGGCCGACGAGGCAGGGGCGCGCCCTGGGGGGTAGGGCGCGCCCCCACCCTCGTGGCCAGGTGGGGCCCCCTCTGACGTACTTCTTCTGCTCAATATTTTTTATTATTTCCAAAAATAACTTTCGTGGAGTTTCAGGACTTTTGGAGTTGTGCAGAATAGGTCTCTAATATTTCCTCCTTTTCTAGCCCAGAATTCCAGCTGCCGGCATTCTCCCTCCTTATGTAGACCTTATAAAATAAGAGAGAATAGGCATAAGTATTGTGACATAATGCATAATAACAGCCCATAATGCAATAAATATCGATATAAAAGCATGATGCAAAATGGACGTATCAACTCCCCCAAGCTTAGACCTCGCTTGTCCACAAGCGGAAACCGATAACGATAAATATGTCCACATGTTTAGAGGTGTCGATAAAATAGAATACGGACATGAGGGCATCATGATTATTTTCATAACAGCAACATATAAGATATTGTCATATGATTTCTTATGCTCAAGTAATAATCCATTCACAATGCAAAAGTACGAATCATAACCTTTATTGAGAACCAACAAACTATAATCTCAGTCATTGAAGCAATTGCAATTTATCATAACATCAGAAAGAGTCTATGTCAGAGCTTTCTAGCAAGTCCACACACTCAACTATCATTTAGTCTTTCATAATTGCTAACACTCACGCAATACTTGTGGTTATGGAGTTTTAATTGGACACAGAGAAAGATAGGGGCTTATAGTTTCGCCTCCCAACCTTTTACCACAAGGGTAATGTCAACAATAATAACTCATGCTGACTTACATCCAATTAGATATATCTATCAGGATCTTTCCAACACCCTGTGGTTGCCAAAGGATGAAATGTAAAAAGGAAAGGTGAAGATCACCATGACTCTTGCATAAGGTAGAAGATAATAATAAAAGATAGGCCCTTCGCAGAGGGAAGCAGAGGTTGCCATGCGCTTTCAGGGTTGGATGCACAAAATCTTAATGCGAAAGAACGTCACTTTATATTGCCCCTTGTGATATGAACCTTTATTATGCAGTCCGTCGCTTTTATTTCTTCCACATCACAAGATCGTATAAAGCTTATTTCATCCACACCAATAAATCATACATATTTAGTGAGCAATTTTTATTGCTTGCACTAATGACAACTTACTTGAAGGATCTTACTCAATCCACAGGTAGGTATGGTGGACTCTCTTGGCAAAACTGGTTTAAGGGTTTTTGGAAGCACAAGTAGTATCTCTACTTGGTGCTAAGAATTTGGCTAGCATGAGGGGGAAAGGCAAGCTCAACATGTTGGATGATCCATGACAATATACTTTATCTCAGATATAAGAAAACGTAACCCATTACGTTGTCTTCCTTGTCCAACATCAACTCTTTAGCATGTCATATTTTAATGAGTGCTCCCAATCATAAAAGATGTCCAAGATAGTATATTTATATGTGAAACCTCTCTTTCTTTATTACTTCCTATTAATTGCAATGATGACCAAAGCTATGTTTGCCAACTCTTAACAACTTTTAATCATCATACTCTTTCTATGTGAAGTCATTACTCTCGATAAGATCAATATGATCTCTTTGTTTCTTTTTATTCTTTTCTCTTTTCTTTTATTCACTCTAGATCATGGCAAAATAATCAAGCCCTTGACTCAACACTAATCTTTATTATATAGTTCACGGACTCGATTACATAGAGAGATCATAAAGCAAAACTCAAAACTAGATCATGCCATAAACTTTATTCTAATAGATCAAGATACTACTAATAGGATCGAACTATGAAAAACGGTATAGATAGGAGTGTGATGGTGATACGATACCGGGGCACCTCCCCCAAGCTTGGCAGCTGCCAAGGGGACTGCCCATACCCATGTGATTATATCTCCTTTTTTGTTGGTGAAGAAGGTGGAGTTGTTGATGATGCGGGTTTGTCGTCCATCTTCCAAGGCATAGGCTCACCATCATAGAAGGATGATCGAGTCTCCGGGATCCTCAAATCTGCAGCCAAACTCATCCTTTTGAATCTATATTCATACTCACAGTTTTGGTTTTGAAGGTCATAGATTTGGGACTGAAGGTGCTCGATCTTCTCGTGAAGCTTGAAGATGGTCTCCCCGATGTTGTTGGCGTCTAGCTTGTGGTTGCTAGTGAACTCCGCGATCATGATGTGGTTGGAGTTGATTCCACGTTCCACCATCCCCTGGCACTTGAAAACTTGTCGCTCCACTGCTTCGAGCCTCGTCTCCACGCTTCTGGTCCCCTTTGGTCCCTCAACATCGCGGATGTGCAGCAACCCATCACGCATCTCAATGGTTTGAGGGTGTCGCAGCACCTCCGCGAGGTAAGGGTTGATGACCTTATCAAAGAACTTGTCCTTGGGGGTACTTGGAGACGTCATGATAATCTAGATCTGTCAGAAAAATAGCTCGAAACAAGAACAGAGGATATTTGCGTGATACAGGGGTCAAAACCTTTGGGAGAATATATAATGAATTTTTACCGACCAAAATACGTAACATGCAAGAAAACGGAGTCTGGAGAACACACGAGGTGCCCACGAGGTAGGGGGGCACGCCCAGTAGGGTAGGGCGCGCCCTCCACCCTCGTGGAGCCCTCGTGTCCTTCCTGGACTGCTTCTTATTTTTCTATTTTTCTAAATATTCTAAAACGGAGAAATATTGCCTTAAAAACAGTTTTGGTGTCGGTTTACTTACCGTACCACATACCTATTCCTTTTTGGAGTCTGAAACGTTCCGGAAAGTGTCCCTTATGTATTCCTCCGGGGTTACGGTTTCAATAACATTGGTTTCAACATTTATGGGATTACCTAAGATATAATGTTTGATTCTTTGACCGTTCACCACCTTCGGATTTGTGCCTTCGAAGTTGTTGATTTTTATGGCACCGGAACGATAGACCTCCTCGATAACGTAAGGGCCTTCCCATTTAGAGAGAAGTTTTCCTGCAAAAAATCTTAAACGAGAGTTGTATAGCAATACATAATCACCTACATTAAACTCACGCTTTTGTATCCTTTTATCATGCCATCTTTTAACCTTTTCTTTAAACAATTTGGCTTTTTCATAAGCTTGGGTTCTCCATTCATCAAGTGAGCTAATATCAAATAACCTCTTCTCACCGGCAAGTTTGAAATCATAATTTAGCTCTTTAATATCCCAATAAGCCTTGTGTTCTAGTTCGAGAGGTAACTGACATGCTTTTCCATAAACCATTTTATACGGAGACATACCCATAGGATTTTTATATGCAGTTCTATAGGCCCATAATGCATCATCAAGTTTCTTGGACCAATTCTTTCTAGACCTATTGACAGTCTTTTGCAAAATTAATTTGAGCTCTCTATTACTCAACTCTACTTGACCACTAGACTGTGGGTGATAAGGAGATGCAATTCTATGGTTAATATCATACTTAGCAAGCATTTTACGGAAAGCACCATGAATAAAATGTGAACCACCATCAGTCATTAAATATCTAGGGACTCCAAACCTCGGAAAAATAACTTCTTTAAGCATTTTAATAGAGGTGTTATGATCAGCACTACTAGTTGGAATAACTTCTACCCACGTAGTAACGTAATCAACAACAACTAAAATATGTGTATATCCATTAGAGGCAGGAAAAGGTCCCATATAATCAAAGCCCCAAACATCAAATGGTTCAATAATGAGTGAATAATTCATAGGCATTTCTTGACGTCTACTAATATTACCTATTCTTTGACATTTGTCACAAGATAAGACAAACTTACGAGCATCCTTGAAGAGAGTAGGCCAATAAAAACCAGATTGCAATACCTTATGTGCAGTTCTATCTCCAGCGTGGTGTCCTTCATATGCTTCAGAGTGACACTTGCGTAGGATCTGTTCCTGTTCATGCTCAGGTACACAACGTCTAATAACACCATCTACTCCTTCTTTATAAAGATGTGGGTCATCCCAAAAGTAATGTCTCAAATCATAGAAAAACTTTTTCTTTTGCTGGTATGTGAAACTAGGTGGTAGAAATTTAGCAAAATCAGCATACTGCGGAGTACTACGAGAGGCATTTATGACATTTAATTGCTCATCAGGAAAGCTATCATCAATAGGTAGTGGGTCATCAAGAACATTTTCTAACCTAGACAAGTTGTCTGCAACGGGGTTCTCAGCTCCCTTTCTATCAACAATATGCAAATCAAATTCTTGTAGCAAGAGAACCCATCTAATAAGTCTAGGTTTAGCATCTTTCTTTTCCATAAGATATTTAATAGCAGCATGATCCGTGTGAATAGTTACTTTAGAATCAACAATATAAGGCCTGAACTTATCACAAGCAAATACGACCGCTAAGAATTCTTTTTCAGTAGTAGCATAATTTCTCTGAGCATTATCTAGAGTTTTACTAGCATATTGAATAACACTCAATTTCTTATCAACTCTTTGCCCTAGAACAACACCTACAACATAATTGCTAGAATCACACATAATTTCAAAGGGTAAATTCCAATCAGGTGGCTGAACAATAGGTGCAGAGATCAATGCTTTCTTAAGTATTTCAAATGCTTCTACACAATCATCATCAAAGACAAATGGTATATCTTTTTGTAATAAATTAGTCAGAGGCCGAGAAATTTTTGAGAAGTCCTTAATGAACCTCCTATAAAATCCGTCGTGACCAAGGAAACTTATTATACCTTTGATGTCCTTGGGACATGGCATCTTTTCAATAGCATCAACCTTGGCCTTATCAACTTCAATACCTCTTTCAGAAACTTTATGCCCCAAGACAATACCTTCATTAACCATAAAGTGGCACTTTTCTGAATTCAAGACAAGGTATTTGAGAAACCAAAAGGCATACGTCTATAAGAAAAAGTACCAAAAGGGCAAGTAAAAGTAGTCTTTGATTGATCATTGGCTGACACAGGTATTTGAGAGAAACCAGAATAACCATCTAGAAAGCAAAAGTGTGTATGTTTGCATAATCTTTCTAGCATTTGATCGATAAAAGGTAAGGGGTGATGATCTTTCTTAGTAGCTTTATTTAATTTGTGGAAATCAATTACCATCCTATAACCTGTAATAATTCTTTGCGGGATCAATTCATCTTTATCATTAGGAACGACGGTAATACCTCCCTTCTTAGGGACACAATGGACAGGACTTACCCACTGACTATCAGCAACGGGATAAATTATACCTGCCTCCAGGAGCTTTAGTATTTCTTTTCTTACCACTTCTTTCATCTTAGGATTCAGCCGTCGTTGATGATCACGAACTGGTTTGGCATCTTCTTCCAAATTTATTTTATGTTGACATAGAGTGGGACTAATGCCCTTAAGATCATCAAGAGTATATCCAATAGCAGCACGGTGCTTCTTCAGAGTTTCCAATAATCTCTCTTCTTCATGCTCTAAAAGGTTAGCACTAATAATAACAGGATATATCTTTTTCTCATCAAGATAAGCATATTTAAGAGTATCAGGCAACTGTTTAAGCTCAAACACGGGATCACCCTTGGGTGGAGGAGGATCCCCTAAGATTTCAACAGGCAAATTGTGTTTCAGGATAGGTTCCTGTTTAAACAATACTTCATCTATTTCCCTTCTTTCATTCATAAACATATCATTTTCATGATCTAGCAAATATTGTTCTAAAGGATCACTAGGAGGTACGGCAATAGAAGCAAGACCAATAATTTCATCCTTACTAGGCAATTCTTCTTCACGGTGTTGTCTACTAAATTTAGAGAAATTAAACTCATGAGACATATCACCCAAGCCTATAGTAACAACATCCTTTTCACAGTCTATCCTAGCATTAACTGTGTTCAAGAAGGGTCTACCAAATATAATGGGAAAAAATCTATCTTGTGGGGAACCAAGAACAAGAAAATCAGCAGGGTATTTAGTTTTCCCACACAAGACTTCAACATCTCTTACAATTCCCATTGGTGAAATAGTATCTCTATTGGCAAGTTTAATTGTAACATCAATATCTTCTAACTCAGCAGGTGCAATATCATGCTTAATTTCTTTGTATAAGACAATAGGTATGGTGCTAGCACTAACACCCATATCACATAAGCCATGATAACAATGATCTCCTATTTTAACAGAAATAAAAGGCATGCCTACCACAGGTCTATGTTTATCTTTAGCACAAGGTTTGGCAATTCTAGCAGTTTCACCGCAGAAATAAATAACATGCCCATCAATATTATCAGCCAAGAGATCTTTAACAATAGCAATATTAGATTCAACTTTTACTTGCTCAGAAGGTGTATAAGTTCTAATATTGCTTTTATGAACCATAGTTGAAGCTTTAGCATGATCCTTTATCCTAACGGGGAAGGGTGGTTTCTCAACATAAGAAGTAGGAACAACAGGATCATTATAAGTGATAGTCTTTTCTTCAACTTTAGTAGGTGCAGCTACTTTTACTTCTATGGGAGGATGATATTTAAACCACTTCTCCTTGGGGAGATCAACATAAGTAGCAAAAGATTCACAGAAAGAAGCTACTATCTCAGAGTCAAGTCCATATTTAGTGCTAAATTTACGGAAACCATCGGTATCCATAAAAGATTTAACACAATCAAACTCAGGTGTCATACCTGACTCCTTACCTTCGTCGAGATCCCAATCTTCAGAGTTGCGTTTAATTCTATCCAATAAATTCCATTTGAATTCAATAGTCTTCATCATAAAAGAGCCAGCACAAGAAGTATCGAGCATGGTGCGATTGTTATCAGAAAGCCGAGCATAAAAACTTTGAACAATTATTTCTCTTGAGAGCTCATGATTGGGGCATGAATATAACATTGATTTAAGCCTCCCCAAGCTTGAGCGATGCTTTCTCCTTCGCAAGGCCAAAAATTATATATATAATTGCGATCACGATGAACAAGATGCATAGGATAAAATTTCTGATGAAATTCCAATTTCAATCGTTTATAGTTCCATGATCCCGTATCATCACATAGCCTATACCATGTCGATGCATCTCCTTCAAAGATAAAGGGAAGACCTTCTTCTTAACGACATCATCGGGTATACCTGTAAGCTTAAATAATCCACAAACTTCATCCACATATATTAGGTGCTCATCAGGATGCTTCGTTCCATCTCCTACAAAAGGATTAGCTAGCAGTTTTTCTAACATACCCGAAGGAACTTCAAAGGGAACATTTTCATTTTCAGTAGGTTCAGTAGGTTGAGGAGCAATTCTTTGCTCTACTGGTCAGGGTGAAGATACCCCAAACAAGCCCCTCAAAGGATTACTTTCCATAGTAACAAGTGACAGTAAATTTCAGCACACTATATAAATTTTTCCTTACCAAATTCCACCTACCAAAGGCGCTTCACTCCCCGGCAACGGCGCCAGAAAAGAGTCTTGATGACCCACAAGTATAGGGGATCTATCATAGTCCTTTCGATAAGTAAGAGTGTCAAACCCAACGAGGAGCAGAAGGAAATGATAAGCGGTTTTCAGCAAGGTATTCTCTGCAAGTACTGAAATAAGTGGTAACAGATAGTTTTGTGATAGGATAATTTGTAACGAGCAACAAGTAACAAAAGTAAATAAAGTGCAGCAAGGTGGCCCAATCCTTTTTTTAGCAAAGGACAAGCCTGGACAAACTCTTATATAGAGAAAAGCGCTCCCGACGACACATGGGAATTATCGTCAAGCTAGTTTTCATCACGTTCATATGATTCGCGTTCGGTACTTTGATAATTTGATATGTGGGTGGACCGGTGCTTGGGTGCTGTTCTTACTTGAACAAGAATACCACTTATGATTAACCTCTATTGCAAGCATCTGCAACTACAACAAAAGTATTAAGGTAAACCTAATCATAGCATGAAACATATGGATCCAAATCAGCCCCTTACGAAGCAACGCATAAACTAGGGTTTAAGCTTCTGTCACTCTAGCAACCCATCATCTACTTATTACTTCCCAATGCATTCCTCTAGGTCCAAATAATGGTGAAGTGTTATGTAGTCGACGTTCACATAACACCACTAGAGGCTAGACAACATACATCTCATCAAAATATCGAACGAATACCAAATTCACATGACTACTAATAGCAAGACTTCTCCCATGTCCTCAGGAACAAACGTAACTACTCACAAAGCATATTCATGTTCATAATCAGAGGGGTATTAATATGCATATAGGATCTGAACATATGATCTTCCACAAATAAGCCAACTAGCATCAACTACAAGGAGTAATCAACACTACTAGCAACCTACTAGTACCAATCCCGGACTTGGAGACAAGAATTGGATACAAGAGATGAACTAGGGTTTTGAGAGGAGATGGTGCTGGTGAAGATGTTGATGGAGATTGCCCTCTCCCGATGAGAGGAGCGTTGGTGATGACGATGGCGATGATTTCCCCCTCCCGGAGGGAAGTGTCCCCGGCAGAACAGCTCTGCCGGAGCCCTAGATTGGTTCCGCCTCGTGGCGGCGGAGTCTCGTCCCGAAAGGTTGCTTATGATTTTTTCCTCAACAAAAGACCTCATATAGCAGAAGATGGCCACCGGAGAGCCAACAGGGGGCCGACGAGGCAGGGGCGCGCCCTGGGGGGTAGGGCGCGCCCCCACCCTCGTGGCCAGGTGGGGCCCCTCTGACGTACTTCTTCTGCTCAATATTTTTTATTATTTCCAAAAATAACTTTCGTGGAGTTTCAGGACTTTTGGAGTTGTGCAGAATAGGTCTCTAATATTTGCTCCTTTTCTAGCCCAGAATCCCAGCTGCCGGCATTCTCCCTCCTTATGTAGACCTTGCAAAATAAGAGAGAATAGGCATAAGTATTGTGACATAATGCATAATAACAGCCCATAATGCAATAAATATCGATATAAAAGTATGATGCAAAATGGACGTATCAGTATTATTTATTCAGAACATGGCAGAAGAATATATAGTGCGCATAAATTGGTAAACAGAATTTGTTACTCCCTAGGAACGGAGTCAGAATATGATATCACAATTGGTTGCTTAAATAGTGATCAATTGGTTGCTTAAATAGTGATATGACAGCATGGAGAAAGTTGAAAGGACACTAACCTCGATCAGACATTGATCAGCTGATGACGTTGGGGAAGTAAACATCCATGTTAATTAGACCAGGCTGTGGTGCACGCACTAGAATTTTATTGCCAGCTTTCAGTTCATAACACTTAGACATTTTTCTCCAAAGGTCCGCATTAAAATAGGAGTGACCATCTTTATCAAGTATTACGCTAACCGTCATTGTAAACCCATGTTGCATTGTCAATATGACATCCTGGGAGTCATCAGCAAAGTAAAGCCCAAGATTTCCTTCTACTCCTGTTCTTGCAAAGCAAGGGATGTACTGCTTGAAATGAAAATTAAGATCGTAAATTAGATATATTGAAATAACCGAGCAAGATGCAAATATGGGAGTAACTGATAGGATATATCCATATATAGATGCATGCAAAGTACAAAAATATAGAATTAAAAATAGATAATGTAACAAAGATTTGATGCAAATATATAGATAATGTAGCAACAAACGGTATATGTTCACAAATTTAGGCCATGCCGACCGTGGTAGGTTGAGATTGAACATACCGAGCGCTCCCTGAAGTCATACGAAATGGTTAGATAGAACTTCGTTTCCGACTGGCCACGACCACAGTTGCCCGATTTGTGCTTGCACTGTGCACACATGAATGAACACCCACGAATCGGCTAGAACAAAAATGATTCCATGGCGATTTCCGCCGGTTGATTAACAGCGATGGACGGACTGCGATAAGAGATTAGTGAATATTTTGCTAATTAAGTTGATTACCTTCTCCATGAGAAAAATCCCCGGCCCAATCCCGCAGAAAACCCCAGTTGACCAGAGTCTAGAATGTCGGTGCAGATAGGTGGCGGAAAGGGGTGGAGGCGAAATCCGGTGCCGTTTGGAGCGCGACCTACGGCCGCCGCCAACAGCCGTCGAGCTTAGGGTGCAGAGTTGCGGAGGAGTCCGCGGCGAGTGAGTGTGGGGACGAAGTGGGTGAGGGTTTTCTTTTCCTTTTGCATGTGTGAGTGAACACACACGGTTCGCAGAGGCGACAGAGATGAACTGCGTGCGATAGTAAATCACCGAGATTGAATGGGAATCCAAATTTCCTTTGTCTTTCATCCATGAGTTTTTTTCTACGATGAACATAAACCCTGCTAATCACTGTGTTCAAATTTGACACTTTTCCTGGTTCATTTACAATATTTAGGGGATTGTGTGCATTTTGTAGGCATTAATGCACGTAATTCAAATTCAAACAATTGGTGCATGAAAGGGTGCACAAGAACGGTCTGGAAAAACCATACTCGTGGTATTTAGTAATTTCTCAAGCCTTTTACAAGGAATGGGCAGAGATTTCAATGGAGTCAACCATAAACGCGTCATTTACTGGGTTATCAACTATAGAACAATGAAATATGTGCTTGAAAAACATGACGGCTAGCATGGTGCCATGGTATGGCCTCACTGTGCCCTGATTAAAAGCTGAGAAGGTTTGATTTATGTCGTCATGCATGCCCTTCATAAATCGAACCATCACCGAAGAAGTTCAATGCTTTCGAGAGGGAAATCACCAAGATTGAAGGGGAATCCAAATTTCCGTCCTAGTTTGTCTTTCAGTTTTTTTTCAATGATCAACATACCGCCTCAAATGAAACATGTTCAAATTTGACATTTTTCTGAACTCATTTACCATATTTAGGGGATTGTGTGCATTTTCTAGGCATTAATTATGCACATAATTCAAATTCGAACAATCGGTGCATGAAAAGGTGCACAAGAACGGTCTGGAAAACCATGCTCGTGCTATACAAAAAATGAAACACATCGTTGGAGAACATGACGCCTGGTGTGGTGCCATGGTATGGCCTCACCATGCCCCTTGTAAAAACTGGAGAATGTTTTCCTTATGTCGTGATGCGCGCCTTTCATAAATCGAACCATCACCGAGGAAGTTTCATGGTTTCAAGGGGGAAATCACCAAGATTGAAGGGGGTCCAAATTTCCTTTGTCCTTTATCCACGAGTTTTTTCTACGATGAACATACAACCTGCAAATCAGTGTGTTCAAATTTGGCACTTTTCCAGGTTCATTTGCCATATTTAGGGGATTATGTGCATTTCCTAGGCATTAATGCGCATAATTCAAGTTCAAACAATTGATGCATGGAAGGGTGCACAAGAACGGCCAAGAAAACCATTCTAGTGCCATTAAGTAAATTCTCATGCCTTTTACAAGGAATGGACAGATATTTCGATGAAATGTGTGGCAATAGTCAACCACAAATGTCTGTTTGTTGGGTTTTCAACTATAAAAAAATGAAATAAATGCTTAAAAACATGACGCCTGGCATGGTACCATGGTATGACCTCACCATGCCTTGGTAGAAATTTGAGAAGGTTTGGCTTATGTTGTCATGCACGCCCTTCATAAATCGAACCATCACCGAGGAAGTTCCATGCTTTCGAAAGGGAAATCCTCAAGATTGAAGGGGAATCCAAATTTTCTTCGTTCTTTGCCCTGGAGTTTTTTTTCTACGACGAACATACACCCTAAAAATCACCATGTTCAAATTTGGCATTTTTCCGAGCTCATTTACCATATTTAGGGGATTATGTGCATTTTCTAGGCATTAATGGACATAATTCAAATTCGAACAATCGGTGCATGAAAAGGTGCACAAGAACGGTCTGGAAAACCATGCTCGTGTTATTTAGCACATTCTCATGACTTTTACAAGGAATGGGCAGATATTTCAAGGAAATCTGTGGCAATAGTCAACCATAAACACGTCGTTTGCTCGGTTAACAACTATACAAAAAATGAAACACATGGTTTGAAAACATGACGCCTGGCTTGGTGCCATGGTATGGCCTCACCACGCCCTGGTAAAAATTGGAGAATGTTTTCCTTATGTCGTGATGTGCTCCTTTCATAAATCGAACCATCACCGAGGAAGTTTCATGGTTTCAAGGGGGAAATCACCAAGATTGAAGGGGGGGTCCAACTTTCCTTTGTCCTTTGTCCACGAGTTTTTTCTACGATGAACATACAACCTACAAATCACCGTGTTCAAATTTGGCACTTTTCTGGGTTCATTTGCCATATTTAGAGGATTATGTGCATTTCTAGGCATTAATGCGCATAATTCAAGTTCAAACAATCAATGCATGAAAGGGTCCACAAGAACGGCCTAGTAAACCAAGCTCATGCCATTTAGTAAATTCTCATACCTTTTACAAGGAATGGACAGATATTTCGATGAAATGTGTGGCAATAGTTGTAGAGACCAGACCTCAAATGGTCTGTGCTGCTGTGCACCAGTGTCATCCCTGGATCAGTAATGCTGACACGCACAGTACAAATGGAGGATTTATAACAGAGTAGCAATCACACACTTATTACATCGAATATCTCCAAAGAGATTAAGTATGATAAATCTGGCTTAAGGCCATCTAAATACGATAACAGCGGAAGACTTGGAAGATAAGTGAGTCCATCAACTCCAGCGGCATCATTGAGTATAAGACCACGACCTAAGGCACCTTACTCGTCGTCTGAAAAGTCTGCAACATGAAACGTTGCAGCCCGAAAATGGGTCAGCACATGGAATATGCTGGCAATGTAACACATAGAGAATAATGAACAATAGTAATTCTATACTACATGCATATATGGCTGGTGGAAAGCTCTATGGTTACAATTTTGTGAAAAGCCAATTTTTCCCTACTTCAAAGGAATAAATTTTATTTAACTATCATGGTGGTTGTTAAACATTGAGAAGGTACCTCCAACTCAATCCCAATTAAGTGTCATCAATAACCCAACAAATTTAATTAAAAGTAACATGGTGATGAGATTCAAATGATAATCCAGGTACTAGATACTCAAGTTGTCCATAACCGGGGACACGGCTAACCATGATTAGTTTGTACACTCTGCAGAGGTTTGTGCACTTTTCCCCACAAGACTCGATCGCCTCCGCTTGATTCTCGCACTGCATGATGTTTGAGAAACGGATGACCAAGACACAGTCTTTCAGGAACAATCACTCTTTACTCTGGGTGGACCGGTACACCTACTTTCCCCTACATCTGCTAGCCCACCTCTTCAAGAGATCATGTAACCTACTCAACTATGCTAGAGCCCATAATAGCTTGTGGCTGCACACGGAAGTTTCTAGCATGAATAATCTTATGATCCCTTTGAGCCTGGGTGGCGGTCCTTATACAAACAGACAACACTGGATTCTCCAGGTGCCTCAATCCACCCAGATGTGAGTTTTAGTTGCCACCTTAGGTAAACCATTATTAAAATCTCACATCTGTCATGAATATCACTCAAACCCAATCCACGTCTACGAGCATAGCATGGCAATATAATAGCAACGTAGAAGTAACTCCCAAGGGTTTGATAAATAAAACAGGTAATAGGTACTACCTCAACTACTTCCCAGTTCCCACAGTTTAATTAGATCCTAATCATGCAATTGTTTGAGGAACAGATCTAATGCAATAAAACTGGGTATGGAAAGTATGATCAAAGTGTTACTTGCCTTGCTGATGATCCGCAAAACCTAGCGATTCGAAGTAACAAGCGGCACACTCCGGGTACTCTATCGCAAACAAACAAGCAAACAATAAGTACTCATCTAATGCACAGGTAAAACTCGAATGAAAGTTCCAACCAGAAAGTTCAACTTAAGAACTCCGGTTTGCAAAAAGAATCAACTCGAACGAAGCAACGAAAGTCAAAGTGCGAAAGAAACAAGCTTCGTTTACTAATCTGGATCTAGGTCAAATTTACAGTAGCAAAAACTTGTTTGAGTAGGTTAAACGGAAAGAGAATTTCGAGACGAAACTCTAGGCGCTTGAATCGCCTGATTCCGATAAACGAGCGAAAAGTTAAACAGAAACGAATATTCGATCAGAAATCGAATCTGAGATAATCGCGGAAAAATCCGACGAAAAAGAAAAACGGACGAACGGTTAAAGAACGGACGTTCGTTAACAGAGAAAATCTGACGAACGCGTTCGTTAAAACGAACGAGTTCGTTAAAACGAACGAGTCGGTGAACGCTCACAAAATAACAAAACCGAAAAAAAACCGATCTAGGTTTTTTTTTAAACGAACGGTTTTTTTAACAAAACCGGCAAAACGAGGCGAGGTGCGGCTACCTCGTCGGGACAGAGCTCCGGCGGGGCTCCGGCAAGAGGCGGCGGGGGCTCGGGCGGCGAGGGGCGGCTCCGGCGGCGGGGTCGGCGAGCGGCGGCGACGGCGCAAGGCGACGGCGGCGCGGGCCGGCGGCGGGGGTTCGGGTGCGGGCGGCGGGGTGAGAGGAGGAGGAGAGAGAGGGGGGTATATATAGAAGGGGGGAAGGTGGCTTGGGGGAGGGGCTAGGCGGCGGCGGGGCTCCCGTCCTCGCCATGGACTCGGGCGCGGCGGGCGTCGTCGTGGGGAAGGAGACGGCGGGCGGGCCGACGGCCTGGCTCGGCTGGGCTCGGCCCAGTCGGGCGCTGCGCATTTTTTTTTAAAAATACGTTCCGCGGAAAAATATTCGTAGAAAAATAAATAAAAGTCCAAAAAAGATAAAATAAATTTTCCCCGTCTATTTAGAAAATCTAGAATAGGGTGAACATTTTTTTAACAGAAAATAAATTTTTGAAAACATGCAATATTTTTAATGCAATTAAAATTGCAAATAAATTCCGAATAAATTCCAATAAATGATTTTAACACTTTTTCTCCAGTATTTCAATTGTTTTGGAGAAGTCATATTTTCTCCTCTCATTTATTTTTTAAATGAAATATTTTTTCGGAGAGAAAATAATTAAAACCAAAATCCTCGTTTTATTATTTGATGAAAATCAAATATGAAAATTCGAGAAAATCCCCAACTCTCTCCGAGGGTCCTTGAGTTGCTTAGGATTATCGAGGATTTGTCAAAATGCAATAAAATATGATATGCAATGATGATCTATGTATAACATACCAAATTGAAAATTTGGGATGTTACAAACCTACCCCCCTTAAGATGAATCTCGCCCTCGAGATTCGGGTTGGCGAGAAAACAGGTGGGAGTGGTCCTTCCGTAGATCTTCCTCTCGCTCCCAGGTGGCTTCATCTTCCGTGTGGTGACTCCACTGGACTTTGCAAAACTTGATAACCTTACTGCGGGTAACTCGGCTGGCATACTCAAGAATCTTAACTAGTTTCTCCTCATAGGTCAAATCACTTTCCAGTTGAATTGCTTCCAGTGGCACAGTATCTCTCAGTGGTATCTCAGCCATCTCTGCGTGGCACTTCTTCAACTGGGAAACGTGAAATACATCATGAACTCCTGACAATCGTTCGGGCAATTCCAGCTTGTAGGAAACCTCTCCCATACGTTCCACAACTCTGTATGGTCCGATAAAACGGGGTGCTAACTTTCCCTTAACTCCAAAGCGCTTCACTCCTCAAAGTGGTGATACTCGAAGATAAACTCTATCTCCAACTTCGTGAACTATCTCCTTTCATTTAGAATCAGCATAACTCTTCTGCCTGGACTGGGCTACCTTGAGCCTATCGCGAATCAACCTCACTTTCTGTTCAGACTCCTTAATCAAATCTGGTCCAAACAACTGACGGTCTCCAACTTCGTCCCATAACAACGGTGTTCTACACCTCCTTCCGTACAAGGCTTCGAAAGGGGCCATCTTCAAACTGGTCTGATAACTGTTGTTGTAGGAAAACTCTGCATATGGCAAATTATCGTCCCAACTAGATCCATAATCTAGTGCACAAGCTCTCAACATGTCCTCCAAAATCTGGTTGACTCTCTCGGTCTGTCCATCTGTCTGCGGGTGAAAAGTTGTGCTAAATTCTAGCCTGGTTCCCAATGTTTCATGTAGCTGCTTCCAAAACTTCAAGGTAAATTGGGTTCCTCTGTCTGATACAATGGTCCTCGGAACTCCATGCAAACATACGATCCTGGTCATGTATATCTTTGCCAACTTAGCACTGGTGTAAGTGGTCTTCACTGGAATGAAATGAGCCACTTTCGTCAAACGGTCGACTACAACCCATATTGAGTCATAGCCTGAACGAGTCCTGGGTAATCCTGTGATAAAATCCATGCCTATTTTATCCCACTTCCATTCGGGTATCGGCAATGGTTGTAGCAATCCTGCTGGCTTCTGATGCTCTGCCTTCACTCTCTGACATACATCACAAACTGCTACATACTCTGCAATATCCTTCTTCATTCCGGTCCACCAGAAAGTATTCTTCAGATCCAAATACATCTTGGTATTCCCTGGGTGAATCGAGTACGGTGAATCATGTGCTTCTTGCAAAATCAACTTCCTGATCTCCGGATCATTTGGCACATATACTCGGTCCTCAAACCATAAGGTATCGTGCTCATCCTCACGAAATCCCTTGGCTTTTCCTTTGTTCATCTTCTCCTTTATCTCTTCAATCTCCTTGTCTGTCTTCTGAGCTTCCCTGATCCTTTCCATCAAGGTAGACTGAATCTCTAATGTCGCTAAATAGCCTCTTGGGACTATCTCCAAACATAGCTCGCGAAGGTCCTCGGCTAACTCCTGAGGTAACTCTCCTGTCATGAGGGTGTTGACATGACTCTTGCGGCTCAACGCATCTGCTACTACGTTAGCCTTTCCTGGGTGATAATGCAATCTCATATCATAGTCCTTTATGAGCTCCAACCATCTCCTCTGTCTGAGATTTAACTCCTTCTGCGTGAAAATATACTTCAAACTCTTGTGATCTGTATCCACCTCACAATGGTTTCCGATGAGAAAATGTCTCCATGTCTTCAATGCATGCACCACGGCTGCTAACTCCAAATCATGCATAGCATAATTCTTCTCATGGGGTTTAAGTTGTCGTGAAGCATATGACACAACTCTTCCTTCCTGCATAAGCACTGCTCCAAGTCCTCGACGAGAAGCGTCGCAATAAACTTCATAATCCTTGCGTTGATCTGGCAGAATCAACACTGGTGATGTAACCAATCGTTTCTTCAACTCTTGGAAACTAGCTTCACATTCCTCAGTCCAATTGAATTTGGTGTCCTTCTTCAATAGCTCAGTCATGGGCTTAGCAATCCTTGAGAAATTCTCGATGAATCTCCGGTAGTATCCTGCAAGTCCAAGAAAACTCCGGATTTCTCCAACTGTCGTGGGTGATTCCCAACTTGTCACTGTATCAACCTTGGCAGGGTCTACTGCTATTCTTTCTCCAGAAATAACATGTCCAAGGAATCCAACATCCTTCAGCCAAAACTCACATTTGCTGAACTTGGCGTATAATTGATGTTCTCTGAGCTTCTCAAGTACCAATCGTAAATGCTCCTCATGCTCTTCCTCATTCTTGGAAAAGACTAGAATGTCGTCAATGAACACCACGACGAACTTATCCAAAAACTCCATAAATACTTTGTTCATCAGGTTCATGAAATAGGCAGGTGCGTTAGTCAGACCAAATGACATAACGGTGTACTCATACAATCCATATCTGGTGGTAAAAGCCGTCTTAGGTATATCCTGCTCTCGAATCTTTAACTGATGGTATCCTGATCGTAGATCGATCTTGGAAAATACTTTAGCTCCTTGTAGGCGGTCAAACAAATCATTGATCATCGGCAGTGGGTACTTGTTTTTGATGGTTACTTCATTCAATCCACGATAATCAACAACCATCCTCAGCGATCCATCTTTCTTCTCCACTAGAAGTACTGGTGATCCCCAAGGTGACGAACTTGGGCGAATATAGCCTTTATCCAGTAACTCCTTGATCCGCTTCTTAATTTCCTCCAAATCCTTTGCGGGCATCCTGTACGGTCTCTTAGATATTGGCCCTGTGCCTGGCAAAAGTTCAATCAAGAACTCAATGTCTCTATCCGGTGGCATGCCTGGCAGCTCTTCTGGAAATACATCCGGATAATCCTTCACCACTGGTACTTCCTCCTGTACAACTCCTGATAAGGAATTCACTTGAGTCCTCTTCGGCATATGCCGGGATACATACTTGATCCTTTTTCCTTCTGGGGTGGTAAGCAAAATCGTCTTGCTGGCACAATCGATGTTTCCTCCATACAACGATAGCCAATCCATTCCCAAAATCACATCCAAACCTTGCGACTCCAAAACTATAAGGTCTGAGGGGAAAACATGCCTACCAATGGCCAATGGTATCTGAAAACATCCTTGGCTGGCCATATACTCTGCTCCTGGCGAGGTTACTAACATAGGGGTTTTGAGAACTTGGGTGGACAGCTTAAACTTATTCACAAATCCCCTTGATATGTATGAATGCGATGCACCAGTATCGAAAAGAACGGTTGCAATAAATGACTTAACCAAAAACTTACCTATTACTGCATCAGGCTGAGCTTCAACCTCCTCCACGCTCACGTGGTTCACATGTCCTTTGTTGAACGGGTTCGGCTTCTTCCCAGAGCTTCCATTGCCATTTCCATTTTGGGCTTCAGGACAATCAGTTGCATAGTGTCCAGTCTTCTGGCACTTGAAGCAAGTAATGTGACTTAGATCCCTCTTGGTTGGGGTAGATGGGTTGGTACGGTTTCTGTCCGTTGCTTCCTCCATTCCCATTACCATTCTTGGAGCCATTATGGTTGTGCGAACTACCTCCTCCATGGGTATGCTGAAACTGTCCTCCCGGTTTCGGGGCAAATCGTGGCTTCTGTTGAGCTCCAGAATTGTACTTCCCTTGTCCATACTTCCTCTTACGATTTTCAATCTGCTGTTGCTTCCCTTCAATCATGAGAGCTCTATCTAACAGCTCCTGGTAGTTGTTGAAGGTGGCTACCATCAACTGCATACTCAGTTCATCATTCAGTCCTTCCAAAAATTTCTCCTGCTTGGCTGCATCTGTAGCAACGTCATCTGGTGCATAACGTGCTAACTTACTAAAATCCTCCACATACTGGCCTACGGTGCGTCCTCCTTGGCGTAGGTTACGAAACTCACGCTTCTTCATAGCCATAGCTCCTGCTGAAACATGTGCTGTACGGAAAGCTTGCTGAAACTGTTCCCATGTGACAGTGTCAATGGGGTGCGTGGCTGTATAATTCTCCCACCATGATGCTGCGGGTCCATCAAGCTGATATGCGGCAAAACACACTCTTTCCGCATCTGTGCATCCTGCAGTGGTCAACTCCCTTCCAACTTTGCGGAGCCAATCATCTGCAACAATCGGCTCGGTGCTACTGGAAAACACCGGCGGGTTTAGCCTTAAGAAACGGGCTAAGTGGTCAACAGGTGGTGGTGGCGGTGGGTTGTTGTTGTTGTTGTTGTTGTTGTTGTTGTTGTTGTTGTTGTTGTTGTTGTTGTTGCCTTGGTTCTGTACTAACACTTGCATCAGGGCATTCTGTTGCTGAATCAACTGGGTGATCTCCGGTGGGAAAACAAATCCGGTGTCGCGTCTCGGAGGCATCTGATAGGTTAGAAAAGATGAGAGTTAAGAATAGAATGAGGTCTAGAGAGAAAACACTACCCATATTCTCATGAGACAAATACAATCAATATCACTCAATCAATTCAAACAAGGCATAACAATCGATCTAACTAGCGTTACAAAGTGCTTGAACTATACTATTAAATGGGGGAAAACTACTACTGATATGGTGGTCTACTAAAAATTCTAATCCGTTGAAGACTCCATGATGTCTGCTCCAGCTTCGTCAACCCAGTCATCTTCGCTTGGTTCCGAGTCAGTGTCGTCGATGATGATGTAGTTATCCGGACAAGTGCATTCGTCATCCTTTGCTTTTGGCACTGGATTTCCCATGAATACTCCAATCTTCTTCTCCAGGTCGTCATTCTTCCCTACTAGTGCGATGATTTCCTCCGTATAATCCTCGTGTGTAGCCTTGAGTTCTTCCTCCAGCTCCTTGATCTTCGTCAATGCCTTCTTCAGTTCTTCCTTGTCCGTGCACATCTGGTTGTCCTGGCGACGAATATGTTGGTTTTGCTCCTGGATGAAAGCTGCGATTGATCCATCCTTCTTGGTTCTGATCATCTCCCATTGCGCGTCTCGGCGTCCACAAATCTGATAAATTGTATCCTTAAGCTCCTGGTGGTAGACTTCTCCAATGCGTCCCATGGTGATGTGTGCGGCCATGCTCTTCCCTAAACTCCAGGTTGGTGCTTCGAAAACCAATCTTATGGGTTCAGTAACTGGCACAAACGTCCTTCCTGGAATGTGAACTTGAATCTTCCAGCTCTCCTCTTCGGGTAATGTGGCGTTGTAGGTTCCGGTGATGCTTGGTATTCCTATGTTCAAATACTTGGTGACTTCCTTCAAGTGTCGACCAAAAGGCGTGTCTTCATTTGGTTGCATGAACTTGCTCCTTGCATCCGCCATTCCTAAAAGAGTAGAAAGTGGAGAGGGGTCAGAAATGAGAAGAGAGAAGCTTTCTAGGGCTTAAGCTTAGTGGTCGTGTCCTACAGTCAGCGTGTGCTCTGATACCAACTTTCTAGCGACCAGACCTTAAATGGTCTGTGCTGCTGTGCACCAGTGTCATCCCTGGATCAGTAATGCTGACACGCACAGTACAAATGGAGGATTTATAACAGAGTAGCAATCACACACTTATTACATCGAATATCTCCAAAGATATTAAGTATGATAAATATGGCTTAAGGCCATCTAAATACGATAACAGCGGAAGACTTGGAAGATAAGTGAGTCCATCAACTCCAGCGGCATCACTGAGTATAAGACCACGACCTAAGGCACCTTACTCGTCGTCTGAAAAGTCTGCAACATGAAACGTTGCAGCCCGAAAATGGGTCAGCACATGGAATATGCTGGCAATGTAACACATAGATAATAATGAACAATAGTAATTCTATACTACATGCATATATGGCTGGTGGAAAGCTCTATGGTTACAATTTTGCGAAAAGCCAATTTTTCCCTACTTCAAAGGAATAAATTTTATTTAACTATCATGGTGGTTGTTAAACATTGAGAAGGTACCTCCAACTCAATCCCAATTAAGTGTCATCAATAACCCAACAAAATTAATTAAAAGTAACATGGTGATGAGATTCAAATGATAATCCAGGTACTAGATACTCAAGTTGTCCATAACCGGGGACACGGCTAACCATGATTAGTTTGTACACTCTGCAGAGGTTTGCGCACTTTTCCCCACAAGACTCGATCGCCTCCGCTTGATTCTCACACTGCATGATGTTTGAGAAACGGATGACCGAGACACAGTCTTTCAGGAACAATCACTCTTTACTCTGGGTGGACCGGTACACCTACTTTCCCCTACATCTGCTAGCCCACCTCTTCAAGAGATCATGTAACCTACTCAACTATGCTAGAGCCCATAATAGCTTGTGGCTGCACACGGAAGTTTCTAGCATGAATAATCTTATGATCCCTTTGAGCCTGGGTGGCGGTCCTTATACAAACAGACAACACTGGATTCTCCAGGTGCCTCAATCCACCCAGATGTGAGTTTTAGTTGCCACCTTAGGTAAACCATTATTAAAATCTCACATCTGTCATGAATATCACTCAAACCCAATCCACGTCTACGAGCATAGCATGGCAATATAATAGCAACGTAGAAGTAACTCCCAAGGGTTTGATAAATAAAACAGGTAATAGGTACTACCTCAACTACTTCCCAGTTCCCACAGTTTAATTAGATCCTAATCATGCAATTGTTTGAGGAACAGATCTAATGCAATAAAACTGGGTATGGAAAGTATGATCAAAGTGTTACTTGCCTTGCTGATGATCCGCAAAACCTAGCGATTCGAAGTAACAAGCGGCACGCTCCGGGTACTTTATCGCAAACAAACAAGCAAACAATAAGTACTCATCTAATGCACAGGTAAAACTCGAATGAAAGTTCCAACCAGAAAGTTCAACTTAAGAACTCTGGTTTGCAAAAAGAATCAACTCAAACGAAGCAACGAAAGTCAAACTGCGAAAGAAACAAGCTTCGTTTACTAATCTGGATCTAGGTCAAATTTTTACAGTAGCAAAAACTTGTTTGAGTAAGTTAAACGGAAAGAGAATTTCGAGACAAAACTCTAGGCGCTTGAATCGCCTGATTCCGATAAACGAGCGAAAAGTTAAACAGAAACGAAGATTCGATCAGAAATCGAATCTGAGATAATCGCGGAAAAATCCGACGAAAAAGAAAAACGGACGAACGGTTAAAGAACGGACGTTCGTTAACAGAGAAAATCTGACGAACGCGTTCGTTAAAACGAACGAGTCGGTGAACGCTCACAAAATAACAAAACCGAAAAAAACCGATCTAGGTTTTTTTTAAACGAACGGTTTTTTTTAACAAAACCGGCAAAACGAGGCGAGGTGCGGCTACCTCGTCGGGACAGAGCTCCGGCGGCTCCGGCAAGAGGCGGCGGGGCGGCGGGGCTCGGGCAGCGAGGGGCGGCTCCGGCGGCGGGGTCG
>NC_057796.1:242977029-242979436 GCF_018294505.1 Triticum aestivum | reverse complement strand
CGGCGCGGGCTTCCGGCGCGGGCGGCGGCGGAGTTCGGGTGCGGGCGGCGGGGTGAGAGGAGGAGGAGAGAGAGGGGGGTATATATAGAAGGGGGGAAAGGTGGCTTGGGGGAGGGGCTAGGCGGTGGCGGGGCTCCCGTGCTCGCCATGGACTCGGGCGCGGCGGGCGTCGTCGCGGGGAAGGAGACGGCGGGCGGGCCGGCAGCCTGGCTCGGCTGGGCTCGGCCCAGTCGGGCGCTGCGCATTTTTTTAAATACGTTCCACGGAAAAATATTCGTAGAAAAATAAATAAAAGTCCAAAAAAGATAAAATAAATTTTCACCGTCTAGTTAGAAAATCTAGAATAGGGTGAACATTTTTTTAACACAAAATAAATTTTTGAAAACATGCTATATTTTTAATGCAATTAAAATTGTGAATAAATTCCAATAAATGATTTTAACACTTTTTCTCCCGTATTTCAATTGTTTTGGAGAAGTCATATTTTCTCCTCTCATTTATTTTTTAAAATGAAATATTTTTCCAGAGAGAAAATAATTAAAACCAAAATCCTCGTTTTATTATTTGATGAAAATCAAATATGAAAATTCGAGAAAATCCCCAACTCTCTCCGAGGGTCCTTGAGTTGCTTAGGATTATCGAGGATTTGTCAAAATGCAATAAAATATGATATGAATGATGATCTATGTATAACATACCAAATTGAAAATTTGGGATGTTACAATAGTCAACCACAAATGTCTGTTTGTTGGGTTTTCAACTATAAAAAATGAAATAAATGCTTAAAAAACATGACGCCTGGCATGGTGCCATGGTAGGACCTCACCATGCCTTGGTAAAAATTTAAGAAGGTTTGGCTTATGTTGTCATGCACGCCCTTCATAAATCGAACCATCACCGAGGAAGTTCCATGCTTTCGAAAGGGAAATCCTCAAGATTGAAGGGGAATCCAAATTTTCTTCGTTCTTTGCCCTGGAGTTTTTTCTATGACGAACATACACCCTGCAAATCACCGTGTTCAAATTTGGCATTTTTCTGGGCTCATTTACCATATTTAGGGGATTATGTGCATTTTGTAGGCATTTAGCGCATATAAATCCAATCCAACTACAAGTGCACGGGTGTGATGTGAGGGACGTGGATTACCGTTCGATCGCGGCGCATCCAACGGTGCACATGCACGATCCGCGTGGCCGGGGTTCCGGCCAATCATAACGCAACACACAATAGGCTCAGCGCACACTGTTTCCGGAAGCGACGGAGATGAACCGTGTGCGATAATGAACGAGCAAAATTGTAAGGGAAGCCAAATTTCTGTTGTCGTTTGTGGTTGAGCTCTTGAATACCACCGCACTATACAGCTGCCCAATCCCTCTGTTCCAAAGCTCTCTCCAGGCGTCGTCCATGGCACCGCGGCACACAGTAACTTGGTCAGGAAGCGATGGCATCCTGCCGTGCTGCGTTCCTCGCCGCCCGTGACAGCGCACATGGTAAGGAAGCGATGGCATCTCGCCGCGCCGAGTTCATCGCCGCCGGCGGCTAGATAGTTACATGGGCGGACTTTGAGGCTGCCATGGCCAAATGGGTGGTGGATCTAGAGGCGGCCAAAGCCGCACAGAAGGAGCGGAAAAGGCAGAAAGCAGTCAAGAAAAGAGAGTCCCGCCGCAAGAAAAAAGGGGCCGCACGCCCTGGTGAGGAGAGCTTGGCGGAGATCGAAGTACGGTGGGCTGCCGCCTACAAGGCCGGGAAGGAGAACGTCGGCGTCTGGCCAGCATGCCGTGATGGTAGCATGTGAGAAGTAGTTTAAGTTTGTAGTGTTAGAGCAAATTACCAGTAGTACTTTAAGTTTGTAGTATTAACGTACAATGTTCGTAAGAGCATCCTTTGAGGGCTTTGAGCGTTGATTAGCATGTGTGACCGTGTGCGTTTTTTTGCGTTAATCACTAGAAGATCACAAAACACACGGTTTCTATGCCGTACCCGTCTGCGTTTTTTGCGTTAATGACCCATAAGTCAGTTACCTGTGCGATATTCCTAATAAACTAGGCGTACCATTGACCGAAAAAATCAAGTACACGTGTACATTTTTTTGGAGACGGGATCTGCTAACTTCCTTTTTCCTCGCACACGAGTATTTTATGCGCTTCATCTGCATTGTGTGTTTCCCCCGCCCATGTTTCAAATTTCGCACCCAACTTTTCATTAGGCGCGCGATTTCAAAATTTATTCCTCCAACCACATCCCCTTCCCCTCAGTATCCCCCTCCCTCGCGCCTCCCCCTACCGACATCTCAAACCGCCGCCGCCGCAACCACAGCTTCAACCACATCTACGTTCTGCTTGGATCCAGTTAGGTAACCCACCGATCTCTATCACGTCCCCGGCCTGATTGCTTAAATGGCGCCTGC
>NC_057796.1:242935360-242976687 GCF_018294505.1 Triticum aestivum | reverse complement strand
AGCTGATGGCGGTCCATGGCGCGATGGCCGCTGTGCGTGTTGACCCGGAGGAACACCTCGCCTCCGCCGACATGGTGCAAGCTCTGGCCCAGATGAAGTCCCCCAGCGACTACCCCCCAGGACTTAACAGGTAAGATCTGACCAGCTAAATCTTACCAATACCACTTGCAATGGCTATGATTTGTATGGTTGATGTATTAAGCATGTTCGTGCCTTGTTTATTTCAGTACTACACACTGTGTGATGTTCAAATATTACCGTGTCCAGCTCAATTTCACCAATACCAGCAACAAACTTACAATACATGACTCATGATATCACTAGAGATGCTGCCCATTTGCTATTTTTAGTGGATGCTAACCCTGTTGCACTTAACATGCATGTCCATGTACTTACGCAGGGTCATAACGGCCGATGCTTTTGTTTGCCGTCGAGGTGAGCTGCATCCCATGTCTTACAGTATTTCACATAATTGGTACAATTGCATTTTAACTTCTACCCATTTACTAGGTACACATGCCAGTGGCACTGATCCACGCTTCGACCCGGAGGAACAGCTCGCCTCCGCCGTCGCTGACTTTGGGCGAGCTCTGGCCAAGATGAAGTGCCCCAGCAACTACCTCTCAGGACTTACCAAGTATGTACTCACCAGTTTAATCTTACCAATACCAGTTGCAATTAATGGCTATGTTCTGTACGGTTGATGTATTAAGCATGTTCTAGTAAACATGCCTAACACATTTTTTGCTACTATCCCTACCTTTTTATAGACATCTGGGCCATTCTCTGCTCTGGCAGCACCTGCCTTGTGATGTTTAACTATGCCAATTGCATTTTTATCAGTACCGGTTTCAATGTCTATTAAGCCTGTTGCAATTAACAGTTGAATCCATTTTTAAACAGTTGTATTTCAATGGCTACAAACTTACAAAACATGACTTGTGATGTTTAACTATGCCATTTGCTATTTTTCGTGGATGCTAACCCTGTTGTACTTAACATGCTTGTCCATGTACTTACGCAGGGTCATAACGGCCGATGTTGTTGTTTGCCGTCAAGGTTAGCTGCATCCCATGTCTTACAGTATTTCACATCATTTGTGCAATTGCCGTTTAACTTCTACCATTTAACGGTTGCCTGTAGGTACACATGTCAATGGCACTGATCCACGCTTCGACCTGGAGGAACAGCTCGCCTCCGCCGCCGCTGACTTTGGGCGGGCTCTGGCCAAGATGAAGTGCCCCAGCAACTACCTCTCAGGACTTACCGAGTATGTACCCACTAGTTCAATCTTACCAGTACCAGTTGCAATTAATGGCTATGTTTTGTACTTTCGATGTATTAAGCATGTTGTAGAAAACATGCCTAACACGTTGGAGCTATTTCCCCTACCATTTTATAGACAACTGGGCCATTATCTGCTCTGGCAGCACCTGCCTTGTGATGTTTAACTCTGCCAATTGCATTTTTATCAGTACCGGTTTCAATGGCCATTAAGCCTGTTGCAATTAACAGTTGTATCCATTTTTAAAGAGTTGTATTTCACTGGCTACAAACTTACAAAACATGAATTAGGTTGTTGTTAAGCCTGTTGCAATTAACAGTTGTATCCATTTTTTAATCCATCCCTTTGCTACCGTACTCTTTCGAAATGAAGATATCACTACAGATGCTGTCGTTTTATTACCATTTGCTATTTTTGGTGGATGTTAACCCTTTTGTAGTTAACATTGGTTTTCCATGTACTTACACATGGCTACAATGGGCGATGCTGTTGTTTGCCGTCGAGGTTAGCTGCATCCCATGTCTTATACACCATCTATTCCTAAATATAAGTATTTTTAGAGATTTCAATATAGACTACATAAGGAGCAAAATTAGTGAATCTAGACTCTAATCTAAACTATATCTATAATTCTATATACATCCGTATGTAGTTCATATTGAAATCTCAAAAAAAATACTTGTACTTAGGAACATGGGTAGTTGTATTTTACATCATTTGTGCAATCTCAGTTTAGCTTCTAACATTTACTGGTTGCTTGTAAGTACATATATGAGGGGTACTGATCCACGCTTCGATCCCTTTTGCGTATGGGACTATGAGATATTCATGAACAAGCGTCAAGTGAGGAAACTAAGAAAGATTGTTATGCGAAAGAAACGGGTGATTGGAATTAAGCTCTTTATTTACACTTTGTCGAAGACAACAGTGAACTTTAGGATGGTAAGTAATGTGTTGCCTTTTCCCCTGCCCACAACAAGTTACTCTATTAGACCTCAGTATCTGATATTTTTCTCTTTTCAGTGGTTTCCGAAGTTATTTACTGATGATTACCTTGCAAACTACATGACCGGAGTGGAGGCAACTAAGGTTAAAGTATATAATTCATGCTACCATGATAATGCTCTAGAAGTCTTCCTGAAGGCGGTGAAGTATGGGCGGGCAATCGTCACAAGGGGTTGGACAAAAGTGGTTCGTGCCTATGGCATGCAGGAAGGCACATTATGGGCATTTCGCTTCTTCAACACCGTCGGCAGTCAAAATGATTTACACTTGTCTCTTCACCTTTACCGCCTTTAAATACTGCGGTTCATCATAGTTAATTGCTGCCTAATCCTATAATTCATGAACATATTGTACTGGCAATTTTATTTATGGATTCGTTGTTGAACCATTGTGCTGAGAATTTGAAATGCACGTTTCGTATTTCAAAATTTCCAATTAGAATAATAAATTACAGGAAAAAATAAAAATAGAACAGACGGTCATGGACCTTTGCAAACGGTTCTAGCAGTAAAAGCGCTTGTGATGGATAGCCCAATGCCACACAGTTTTCTACATCAAATCATGTGTGATGTAGTTAATGAAAGCAAACAGTTAACCAAGGCAGAGCGTGTGTGATAGTTACACCTTTCACACACGAGCATATACATAAAACCGTGTGGGATGTACATCCGAACGGAAACGTTTTCCCTGGATTGACTGTGTGGGATGTACATAAGGACGGAAACGCATTCCTTGGATTGACTGTGTGTGATATACATACGAACGGAAATGTTTTTCTGGGATTCACCGTGTGGGATGTACATACCTATGGAAATGATTTTTGGGATTCACCGTGTGGGATGTACATACCTACGGAAATGATTTCTGGGATTCACCGTGTGGGATGTACATACCTACGAAAATGATTGGGTTTCGATGCCTCGCCCGATCGCACATGGCCCTAGCCTGGGTCCCAGGAGGGCCTATCCCCGACGATTTTTGGGTCGTGTGGGAAGGACACCCTATCGCACACACTCACTTGGTGACGGTTCCAAATGCCGTCGCAGAAAGGGGTTTTAAACCGTTTGTTTAGGACCGACGCGCACCAGTGTACACCTTCTCACAACTTTGTCTTCAGTTGTGATGTGAATATTGGCGCTGCTCTGCGAACCATTGAGATGCATTAGCAGCCATGGTAGTTTCATTTGTATTTGATGGAATGTTGTAACGAGATAATCTTGAGGCAAGAGGACACATGAATCCTAAGTTGAATCCTTTTTTTTCCTGCGGGAACCAAAGTTGAAACCTTCATATCATCATAGTACAATTTCATTAAAATTATGTGTACATATAAATAAATCCTGAAGGATTGATAGCAATGCCAGAAACAATTCAACTTCGTTTCGCCGACATGTGGGACATCCTTCATCCGGCTCCACCTGCCATGCAACAATATTGAGTGCACAACTACAGGGAAAGATTCACCCCGGTCGTTGCGCCACAGTAGTAATGACTAGTGAGCAGTCAAATCACAGAGCCCCACCTTCACCACAGTAAGTTGCTTGGACGAAGCAACCATCATTCTCTATTCTTTGAATCCGCTGCTACTCCCATATTCCCAGAGTAATAAGTTGGTTGGGCGAAGCAACCATCACTTCACCTTTCCCACAGTAAGTACTAGTACCTCCTTTTTTACTCTAGAAACAACCACACGCGAATATTGGTGGTAGCAGCACAACAACTGAATCAAAAATTGAAACCAACCAATGAACTACTACTAATGGTGAGCGTTTGCTAGTATCATGTACTCTGTCTGTCCATGTATATAGGGCTTAATGCATTTTCCGAGACTAACTTTGGCCCTGTTTGGATCCATGGGTTAGAGTTAGTTTGAGCTAGTTGGGGCTCAAATAGCCCTAAAGTATCCAAGCATGAGGGTTAAATTGGAGCAAGTTGCACCGAACTTACCAAAAAAAACTATCCCACCCAAGAGGTGCTAATTGGAGATAGTCCTCATTGGGCCCACTGGAAAATCACTTTTCTCTCACCATCAAGTGCATTTATTGTCAATCTAACCCTCTGACCCAAACACCTCTTTGGCTACACTTAGTTCAGGGTTAGTCATGAGTTAGTCTAACCTCTAGCTAAGTTAGAGTATCCAAACAGGAGCAGTATAGGACATGCAAGTTGCTCAAAGCATACAGTCAAATTCGTACGTGAAAGGATCTTTTTGTTTTGAAAACGGAACGTGAAAGGATCTTCGAATGATATAATTTTTAAATTATATAAAATCTTATCAATAGTCAAAGGCAACCTCGAATAATACATTAGGCCCTATATAAAATCTTATTAAGAGTAAAAATCAAGTGTTCTAAACGAGTTCAAAACAAGAAACTGGACCCACTCACGGCGCGGCACGCCTGTCTTGTTTGGTCCGTCGGTGAAAGCGGTTCCTCTTCTTGGCATAACAATAGAGTACATTATTTTTTTAGAATGCTCTTGGCATGTCGGTAACATGTGATGAGTTAACTGACCTCAATAGACGGCAAAAACGCCAGCCCGCCGCACTTTGAGAGAGACGAGGAGCGAGAAGCGATACGGGCTGCTAGATTACTAGAGCTAGGTGTCCCACGGAGGCCAAGAAAAATGGTGATTGCATGGGTTAGCCATGTAGTATGATGTAACTACACTGGGCTGCCGTGTTTCGTACTCTTCCAGTCCACTGTGGAGATGATTGGTTAATTTTATATCGCTGAATAATATAAAATATTATGAGTGCAGACGCTCCACCACGAGGTTCCTTGCTCCTTCTCGGTCGTCGGGAATCTATGCTCCTCCACTCTTTTTTATTGACGTGAGCTTTGTTCATCCTTTTGCCAACACGCGGCAACTCGCAGAACGACGAGAAGCTTGTTTACTACGCCTTCTCCCTCGCTAACGCATGCGCGGTGGCTCGCAGCATGAGGAGAAACTTTTGCTGCGGTGGACGTGCAGCAGTTCATAGTGGGAGTAACATACTCCTAGCTAGTAACATAGCGCATTCAAGGACAAGTATGCTTATGTGGCATGTATTTAATGAGGAGAGATGTGTTTAGAGTAACATAATATGTAGTGTGGGGCACAAGCGAGCAGTCCATTGTAGAAACTAGGGTGGTGCCGGATTAATTCCGCATGTAAATAAGCTTGTAACCATGGATTTGGGGCTCTTTCCCCTCTCTTCTTTAATGAATGATATGCACACCCATGCGTATTTGAGAAAAAATATGTTACTGTAACATAGCGCTTTCCAAGAGAGGATGAGTCTACAAGGTAATAAATGAAGCCAACTAGTATGACACTACTACTATGTTACTTTGCATTATGGAGGTAGTAAGTTAGACTAGTGTCATATGCATATGACACTAGTCTAAGTTACTCTGCACTATGACCAGCCTAAGAGCATGTTAATAGTATAGCCAGCTGATGGCTATAAGAATCTGTCATGTCATGTATAGCCATCATTTATAGTCACTCATATAGTAGTGTGGGCTACAAGGTTGGCTATAACATCACTTAGTACGTTTTTCAACCTTCTCTCTTTCTCTTTCTTCACATTTATTCTATTTGTCTAGGAATCCGCATATAGCTAGGCTCTTGCATGAGAGCCCACTCCCCATAATTTTCCTCGTCATTAGCTGAGTCCTAGAAGATCTCACCCACATCATCGTTAGGCATGCAGCCGCCTTGATAGACAACATGCGCAGAAGGAGTAGAGGCGACTGGGGACGCACCACGTCGTGGGCACTCCATACGTGCTCGTGTGCGTGCTTTTCCATCGGTGCTAGCTCTAAGGCCAAGGCTGCGGTTGTCTTTGTCTCTGACTAGTCGTTGAGCAACGACGGCAAAGAGGTGCTGCAAGAGAAGCGTAGGCGCCGTTGTGTGCGAGCTTCACCGTAGCACGACGAACCAGACATCGCCGCAGATGGCGCACGCCTCCATGCAGCCGAGTGTGTGCGCATGCATGTGTTATTCACGTGCATTCTGCGGCCGAGTGTGTGTGCATGCATGTGTTGTGTACGTGCGTTGTCTGCTCCATGCTATGCGCGTATGTGCATGAGTTGGATCGACATGAGTTAGTGCGTTGGCGTGTGTACATGCGTGGCTGCATGCGTCCTGTACATGCGTGGCTTCTTGCATGGTTATCAATATGAACTATAAAACATCTTCAACTGAGCATCCTGATGTATCATCTCTAGTGGTTAGCAAAGAGTTCATGTTCTTTTATTTGTTTATAGGTGGGCAAGCGACAAAAAACAGGGGAAAATGCGCAAGGTTCCTTGCAGACGCTCCACCGCGAGGTTCCTTGCTCCTTCTCGGTCGTCGGGAATCTATGTTCTTCAACTCTTTTTTACGTGAGCTTTGTTCATCCTTTTGCCAACACGCGAGACATCTAGCATCAAGGTGCACGTGGCATGCAAGAAAATGGAGATAATCAGATAAGCAGTGCGTAAGTGAGTCGTGCACTTCGATGGCACCTACTACGCAATATTTTTTCTCCTCGATGGCATGCGAATAGTGCATGTATTCAAAGTCGGAGCACGGGATGGGGGTAGCCATGACATGGTCAGCCCTTTTTTTGAGAGAGTATACTAAATAACTTTGATGTGTCCCGTCAACTCGCAGAACGACGAGAAGCTTGCTTACTACACCTTCTCCCTCGCCAACGCGTGCGCTGTGGCTCACAGCACGAGGAGAAACTTTTGCTTACAAGCGGTGGACGTGCAATAGTTCATTTGGTGTCAGACTGCCAGAAGTACTACTGTAGTACCATCATTATTGTTCGACTTTCGGAAGAGGCGAAGAGCCAAGCACAAGGTCACCTACTAACCTTAGGCTAGGCATAGTGGGAGTAACATAAGTAGGGGTACCTCCTTTTTTTATTCTAGAAACAACCACACACGAATATTGGACGGTAGCAACACAGCAACTGAATCAAAAAACCAAAACCAGCAAATGAACCACTACTATTGGTGAGCGTTTGCTAGTATCATGTACTCCGTCTGTCCATGTATATAGGGATTAATGCGTTTTCCGAGACTAACTTTGGCCCTGTTTGGATCCACGGGTTAGAGTTAGTTTGAGCTAGTTGGGGCTCAAATAGCCCTAAAGTATCCAAACATGAGGGTTAAATTGGAGCAAGTTGCCCCAAACCCACCAAAAAAACTATCCCACCCAAGAGTCGGTAACATGTGATGAGTTAACCAACCTCAATAGACGGCGAAAACGCCAGCCCGCCGCACTTTGTTCATCCGTTTGCCAACACACGGGACATCTAGCATCAAGGTGCACGTGTCATGCAAGAAAATGGAGATAAGCAGGGTGCAAGTGAGTCGTGCACTACGATGGCACCTAGTGCTACGCAATATTTTTCCTCCTCGATGGCACGTGAATAGTGCACGTACTCAATGACCGAGCACGGGATGGTAGCCATGGACATGGTCGGCCCTTTTTGGAGAGAGTACTAAATACTACTACTTATTAACTTTGATGTGTCCCGTCAACTCGTAGAACGATGAGAAGCACACACTGAGACTACCCATAGTGGGAGTAACATCTACACTCTTATAAAAAGCAGAGTTGGTGATGATGGTGTGCCTGCCATCCTGCAATACAGGCCGTCCGATTTATATCTGACGGATAGGAAGGAAACTATGGCAATTTTACAAAAAGGTACCCACACACCTCTCCACATTTGCAAATAAGGCCTTCCCTCATTCATTCTTTTCTCTCACAAGATAAACTAGTCATACAAATGCATCTTGATGTTACATGCAACGCACGGGCATCTTGCTAGTAGGTAGTAACATTACACATGTCCAGATAAAGTAGATGATGTGGCAAGTAATAAATGAAGAAAGAGAGGAAAGTAGTAACATCACACATATCAAGGCAAGATGTGTCTATAGCCTAATAAATGAAGTGTTGCATGTTACCACACATATGTTACCCCCCTCAGACTGTTACTATAGAGGTAACACTAACATAGACTAGTAACATGAGTAACATGAGCATGTTAGTAGTCTATGTTGCTACCCATCATGGCTAGTCTGAGGGGGGTGTCTCCAACAGTGTTCCTCGGCTCGCACCTCTTGCATCACGGTGGTCGAGCTTAGAGTCATTCATCTGGTACACGTGGCATCTCAGATCTGGACACAAGGTGACGTACACCGTCAAGGTCCACGGTCAAGGGGGTTAGGGCGAACACGACCTCTCAGGCTGGTCATAGTGGGGAGCAACTTAGACTAGTATCATGCATATGACACTAGTCTAAGTTACTACCTTCATAATGCAAAGTAACATAATAGTAGGAATATAGATGGCTTCATTTATTAACTTGTAGACTCATCTTGTCTCGGGAAACGTTGTGTTACAGTAACATATCATCTTACCATCTCTCATTAACTACTTGCCACATAAGCAAAAATTGCTTGGAGTGCGCTATGTTACTACCTAAGTTACTCCCACTATGACTAGCCTCACTGCGTCCGCCATCTGAAGCGGCGCGCCGGCCCAGGGCGCCGCCCGCTGCACTCCCAGTTGTACCCGCCTTCAAAAACCTACATTTAAAACCGCGTGGAATGCGAGAAACCAACTCCGGCCACACACGTCCGTTCAGGAGCAGGACGCCGGCCAAGCTCCTCCTTCCACCATTTTGTCCACTCTTTCGGCGGCATCCGATGAGCAGGAAGAGCAGTTCTACGGCATAAAAGCCGTCTGGATGGCCCGCCGAGCCTGGCAGTTACGAGCGAGGCAGCTCGCTTCTCCACCTACCTCGCCTAGCCCGTCGGAGTCAGTTGCCGCACTAAGCCAGCGCATGGTTCCGCAGCTGGCCTCTCCAATACAGCTCGAGGGAGAGTGCCGACTTGCTCCACGCCGGCTTGTCGGGGAGCACGGCGGCATGGGCATCGTCGCTGCCCTCGATGCTGCTGCGTCGTACATTGCCTCCAGTGTCTGCGACTGCGCCATCCGTTGTCGACGCACTCGTAGCCGCGACATGCAGGCAAAGAAAGAAGCCGTCGCAGATGTCGATGAGGTGATGCGGCTACGCGGATGTCGACTAGGTGATGGGCAGCACGTCCCCGCCCGCTGCCATCATCGAGGTTAAGTAGAACACGGGAGGCCGCCGCCGATTGTATCACATGAAGGCCACCGCCGAGGCGACGCCGGCGAATACAACCGGTGTCTTGCACGATTCTTCTTCTGCCGGATGCTGGAGGAGGACAAAGAGATCGGGCGGTGACCATTTAGATTAGGTATTTTAATTCTACCAGGCTGGTTGTAATGGGAGTATTATAAGTAGTATCATGCATGCCAACTAGTAGTAGGCAAATTTGATGAGGTGGTGTAGAATTAAATGAAGAAAGAGAGAGTTGAGTATCATATTATGATACCGTATGGAATTAAGACCTCTTCCAATGCAAATGTGCTTAGATGAGGTGCAAAGTGCATTAAATGGCTTAGCAACTCAAGTCTCCAATGCATAGGTGCTTAGTTTGTTGTTTCTAAGCTTGCTTCATTTAATTATCTATAGACTCAAAATTGTCTTTCCACCGTTTCTTCCCGGGGTCACCAAACTAGCCTCTCTCTTCTTAATTAACTTGCCACATTATATTTTATGCCTACGTGGCTGGCTTAACAGCTATACATGGTGGAGCACTGGGAGAGGCCAAGGCTGGTCATGGTGGGACGTAACTTATATTGTAACATATTACTATGTTACTCTAAAGATCTCTCTGCTCATTAACTACATGCCACATAAGCACAATTTTCTTGGAGTGCGCTATGTTACTAGTACCTAAGTTACTCCCACTATGAGGCGGGCGACGAGCCGACGAGGTAGCCCGATGAGCCCTTGAACTTGAAAGGCACCCGCATGATCTCCTCTCCTTGTAGGGAAGGTCGTGGTCCATTGGGTACATCTCCGACGACATCCGCGGCTTCCGACGGCGTCGTCACCATTTCACTAGTGTAAATAATTAGTCAATTCCTAGTCAACAATCAAAACCGCCTAAACTCTAACATGTGAACACTAAAACTGCTCAAGGGGGTGATATACCCAGTTTTAGATATTTGAGGGTAAAAATCATACCGAAATTGTCTTTGGGGGGTTGTTTGTCCATCAACTTACATTTGAGGGTGAAAAATATACTTCTTTCAATGGTCCGCTGGTCAGAGTATTCTTTTTAGATTTCTAACATGTGGTACCGAGTGTGAGTAAACCGACCTCAACCGACAGCAAAATCGCCTGCTGGACGCACTTTGAGAGAGACGAGGAGCAAGAGGCGATACGGGCTGGTCGTGTCATGCAAGAAAATGGCTGGTCTCATGTTTAAAACTTGTTGTACTATAGTAGAGGTATATGTAGATGTAGATGTAGATGTAGGTGTAGTGTAGACGTAGATGCAGATGTGGGTGTACATGTTGATATGTAGAGATAAGTGAGACTCACCAACAGTCACCAACGTAGGCCGATTACGTGCACGAATCACCCACAAAAAAGGAGTACATGCACGAAGAGAAAAATTGCACGCACAGACGCATGTACTCTGTGCCTCATTCCCTAACACACGCGCGCAGGTACATGGTGGAGCTCATTTCTGGATGAAGAGGCAGCTCACGTGATAATTTGACGCGTTTGGTAGTTGTTCACTTAGTGGAGGGTCGGGAACCACGCGTGGACGAATCAAAGTTCGACCATAACGTGGTGGCGTGTTTGTTTTTAATTTTTTCTTCAATGGAGCGTACACAGTTTTTTTCTTGAATGGCACGTGAATCGTGCACATAGTCAATGATGGAGCACGGGGTGGGATGGTAGCCATGGACATGGTCAGCCCTTTTTGGAGACTACTACACTGGTACTTTGATGTACATTTTGAAAAAAACTACTACTTTGGTCTGTCATGTCAACTCGCAGAACGATGAGAAACTTGCTTACTACGCCCTCTACATAGCCCACACTTTGTATGGCTAGTTATAGTGGGAGTCACTTAGCGCACTCCAAGAAAATTTTGCTTATGTGGCAAGTAGTTAATGAGAAGTGGTAACATAATATGTTACTGTAACATAGTGTTTCCCAAGACAAGATGACTCTACAAGGTAATAAATGAAGCCATCATAACATTACTGTACTACTCCCTCCTTTCCGGTTTATAGGGCTCCCTCCTTTCCTGTTTATAGGGCTCAATTCGAAAATCTCACCAACCAAGGTAGATGATGAGTGGTGGAATACTTTTTGTAATTTGCAAAAGCACCCAATTAATGCTCTTGTTTTCCTCAAAAATTTATGTTTACCATTGTATTAATTGCAATGCATGCATGCATAAAGTACATGCATTGGTCAATTTTCTCTTAATACTTGCATGCAATTATTTAATGCACCTTGAAATCTAAACTTGTGATGGGGAACAACCAAATTGATCCTTATAAAATGGAAAAACTAAGATTTTGAGATAAGCCCTGTAAACCGGAAAGGAGGGAGTAGTTACATAGACTAGTCTCATATGCATGAAACTACTAGTGAGTATGGGAGCACATGATATTTCCCCGTCCGGACCGATTCCAAGTTGGCTTCTCACCTTCTTGGCCCAACAAACCCCCCCTCCAACGCGCGCTTCCCGCCCGACGCCAGCTGAGCCCACCGCTCCACATTGATGGCAAGTCAGGGCGACACAACCTCTCACTGCTTCCACCGTTGAAGCGGCACGCCAACCGAGGGCACCGCCCGTTGCACGCCCGGCATTTTAGACTACACAGTGGAGAGTAACTTTAGAGCAAGTACTACAATTAGATGACATAAGGATTTAAATATAGTATTTGTGCTTAGTTGATGGAGAGAGAAGAGAAGAGAGAAGAGAAGCGGGTTGTAAACTTGTAGCCGGTTGTAGCAGGATCTCTAACATACTTTGTGAGACAAAAGGTGGGGCCATTATTAATGATATAGTATTATACTGAAGGGACTAACTATTGTACTAGCAGGCTATTAGGTTGGTTCTAGATGATGTGTCAACTTCATATAGCCGGATGTGGGCTATACTATTAACCATGCTCTAAGTGTTGCGTGAGTGGGACTAAAGTTTAGTCCCATACTGCTAGGTGAGTGTGAGTTGCACCACTTTATAATGTGATCTATTCTAGCATTTGCATGAGCATGATAATAGGAAACCTACACACGCGCTCTTCGGGAATGAGCCTGTCCAAGGACAAAAGCTATCCACGTGGTCTATATTTTTGTTGGTCAGAAAATTATTAAGTCATTAATTAATAATTAACGGACGCCTTAATTACTCAGCCGTTTCTGATTCTTTTGGATAGTGGGGCTATTATTGACTTGGACGTGGGGTTTGGGCCAAAGGCCTACTATTATACTTGGTCTTACTCGCACGACCGACCTGATAGGCTCTACCCTAGCCGCTGTTGTATCATATGGTTTCGCACCGTTCCAGATCTTAGCGCCGCCATGCAATTCTTCTCCATCCCTCCTTCCGGCGTGCATCGCGAGAAGGGACATCAGTCCTCCGAACCCTGCCTTTCGTGATCCTATACGGGAGAGGGGCGATCAGGTTTTTGGGGAGCACACTCCTGTGACTGCTGCCAGCGATGACTTCCTCAACGACAACCTTCTTCCCCGACCTCGGTAACCTCTTCATCAACGACATGAGTGACAACATCAACCACAGCGGTTCTGCTCCCGCTGTACAGTATGTGATTCTGTCCTCCTGGTTTAGTCCGCATCATTACTTTGATCTTTGCAATTGTCGTCATGATCTATTTACTGTTGATTTGGATTAAATCTCATAGTAAATTGCTCATATATTCAACAATCCAATGCAAAAAACCTGATTATAGGCAATTTACTCCGAGTAGTTTTGCTGCGCTTTTGAAGCCGCCTACTTTTAAGGGGGTGCAATATAAAAGGTGGCGCACAAGAGCAGTATATTGGTTTTAGATCATGTACTGCTATGACACCACTAAGGGTAAGCTTGAGGGTGATCTTAATCCTACACAGCAGGAAGCTTTTGAGAACATGGATACCCTCTTCGAAGCCGCCCTGCTGAGTGTTTTTGACGATTCCATTGTGGATTCATATGAGAGCGGCAAAGACATGTGGGCTGCGCTCGAGGCCACATTTGGGGCCTCGGGCGCAGGCAACGAGTTGTACGTCATGGAGAAATTCTGTGACTACAAGATGACTGATGAGCGCTCTGTTGTTCAACAGACTCATGAGATACAGTCAGTCGCTAAGGAACTTGAGTACTTTATGTTGGGGAGCGTAGTATTTCAAAACAATTCCTACGATCACGCAAGATCTATCTAGGAGAAGCATAGCAATTAGTGGGGAGAGTGTGTCCATGTACCCTCATAGACCGAGAGCGGAAGCATTTAGTAATGCGGTTGATGTAGTCGAACGTCTTCGCGATCCAACCGATCAAGTACCGAACGCACGGCACCTCCGTGATCTGCAGACGTTCAGCTTGGTGACGTCCCTCGAACTCTAGATCCAGCTGAGGCCGAGGAAGAGTTTTGTCAGCACGATGGCGTGGTGACGGTGATGATGAAGTTACCGACACAGGGCTTCGCCTAAGCACTACGACAATATGACCGAGGTGGAAAACTGTGGAGGGTGTTACCGCACACGGCTAAAGATCAACTTGTGTGTCTATGGGGTGCCCCCTCCCCCGTATATAAAGGAGGGGAGGAGGAGGAGGACCGGCCACAAGGGGCGCGCCCAAGGGGGGGATTCCTACTCCTAGTAGGAGTAGGTTTCCCCCTTTCCTAATCCAAGTAGGAGAAGAAGGAAGGACAGGAAGAAGAGAAGGAAAGGGGGGGGGCGGCCCCCCTAGCCCTAGTCCAATTCGGTTTGTGCTAGGGGTGCGCGCGCCACACCTTGGCCTGCCTCCTCTCTTCCACCACTAGGCCCATGAGGCCCAATAACTTCCCAGGGGGGTTGCGGTAACCCTCGGTACTCCGAAACTTATCCGAAACGACCCAAACCATTCCGGTGTCCGAATGTAGCCTTCCAATATATGAATCTTTATGTCTCGACCATTTCGAGACTCCTCGTCATGTCCGTGATCTCATCCGGGACTCTGAACAACGTTCGGTACATCAAATCACATAAACTCATAATACCAATCGTCATCGAACGTTAAGCGTGCGGACTCTACGGGTTCGAGAATTATGTAGACATGACCGAGACACCTCTCCGGTCAATAACCAATAGCGTAACCTGGATGCTCATATTGGTTCCTACATATTCTACGAAGATCTTTATCGGTCAAACTGCACAACAACATACATTGTTCCCTTTGTCATCGGTATGTTACTTGCCCGAGATTCGATCGTCGGTATCATCATACCTAGTTCAATCTCGTTACCGGCAAGTCTCTTTACTCGTTCCGTAATGCATCATCCCGCAACTAACTCATTAGTCACATTGCTTGCAAGGCTTATAGTGATGTTTATTACCGAGAGGGCCCAGGGATACCTCTTCGACATTCAGAGTGACAAATCCTAATCTCGATCTAGGCCAACTCAACAAACACCATCGAAGACACTTGTAGAGCATCTTTATAATCACCCAGTTACATTGTGACAGTTTATAGCACACTAATTATTCCTCCGGTATTCGGGAGTTGCATAATCTCGTCATAGGAACATGTATAAGTCATGAAGAAAGAAATAGCAATATACTAAACGATCATAGTGCTAAGCTAACGGATGGGTGTCGGTGTCAAAACCGGCAGATCTCGGGTAGGGGGTCCCAAGCTGTGTGTCATGGATCGATGGGTAATAGGAGACAGGGGACACGATGTTTACCCAGGTTTGGGCCCTCTTAATGGAGGTAATACCCTGCTTCCTGCTTGATTGATCTTGATGAATATAAAGATTACAAGAGTTGATCTACCTCGAGATCATATGTTGTGGTCTAAACCCTAGAGGTATGATGAGTAATGTCATGATGATCTAGCATATCCTTATTGACTAGCCCGGCCTCGGCTTATATAATGTATTAGAGGCCTAGGATAACAAGAGTCCTAGTCGAATACGCCGGTGGAGAGGAGTCCTTGTCTTGATCACCAAGTCTTGTGGAATCTTCCTCGTGTATACTTCAGCTGTTCGAACTGGCCCATGGGTAAACGACCATGGGGGTCCTCGGACCAATCCAACTGATCGGGAGACGATGTGGTGAGTACCCCCTGGTCCAGGACACCGTCAGTAGCCCCTGAACCGGTCTTCAAGTTGGGGACGCTCCTCGATTCTTCCGAACTGTTCTCCATCTTCGGTCGTCGGTCTTGAAAACTGGTTCAACAAATATTCTCATCTTTGATCTTGAGGATCACCGAAGTAAATCCGAAGAGTTTACATGTCGGGTATTCGAGGAGCCCCTTTATTATCGGCCTTTATCAACGCCTTGTTATTTTTACGCCCACCACGGGTTTGAAGTTGTTCCCGGGCGGCGGTGTTCTCTTGCGTCCGAGCTCCAACGCCGGACTGTATCCGAGGTATCTTTTGCAGCCGAGCACCAACGCCGGACTATATCCGAGGTGTCATAGATCACCTTGGCTTGAAGAAGTTTAAAGGAGGTTAGCCGAGTTTAATGCTGGAAATGCCCTCTATAGAGCCAGCCACTTGCATCCGAGCTTTATGTTGGACTGCTTCTGAGGTGATGCACCAGCTCGGGCTTGGGCTGATTTTTGATGCATCTAAATTTCTTTGCTGTCAATATGTATAACCAGTAGCCCTCAAGGTGTGTGTCAGTCTAAAATCTGAGATGCACCTAAAGGAAAACATGAAAACGCTGATCCTAGTAGTCCCTGAGACTCCGGTCGATGCGCGAAATCGGCCTGAGGATCAACTCCTAGCTCAGCAGCATACATAGGAATAGAAACGCAGTGTAATATATTAGAGGTAATAGTGAACGGCGGACGGGCCCATGAGAGAGGGTCGTGAGAAGTCGCCATGATATATCAGCTTGATGCCGGATAAGTCCCATATGGTATTTATTGTCGTCCGAAGACGCGCTTGTCCATTGTTCGGTTATGCCGAACACTGAGCACTTTGAATTTTCTGCATTGAATAGGCAATGCAGTATCCCCCGAGCCACTGGTCGGGTGGCAACACCAGATCAGGGGATCAATGTGTCCCTTTAATATTTATAAATAATGAGCGCGAAACCCAATAGCCCCCGAGCCTTAATGTGGGCACGGGCAGCCGAATTAAGGAGCGATATCCAGAGTAAAATCACAAATTATGTGTAATGATTGTAAGTATCCAAGTACTCTACATCATTAATGCTCGAATTCGTATTATACAAAACTTTGTTGACCGACCATCGGCTTCAACCCCTTCGGCCAGTAGCCGAGGAGTGTTTTCCTACTTTATAAAGCCGTAATAAGGGCAAAGATTTATGGAAAACAAGGCAATTCGGACATACGGTTTTATAAACAAAGCTACATGGAGAGATATGTTATATTACGTTTCAACGTAAGAAACACCTTCCAAATAAAATAGTCCCGCTATCGGTTCCTTTCTTTGGGTCATCATGCTTATCATGATCATGAAACCTCACCTCCGATCCGATCAATGTGGGAGGAAAATATTGAGGATTTAGTTCGGGGAAAGTTCCCGGACTCTATGGTATTAATGAACCAAAATTTTCACTTCCGTCATTGCCGACCAATGTGATCCTTTAAAGATTGCTAGCTTTCGGCTTCACCCAGTCTGAGGTACTAACTCGGATGACCCGGTAGTAACAATCACAGAGGTGCTCCCTTTACCGCCTAGCCAAACAATCGGGAACGTAGGGGTAAGCACAGGAGCCAGGCAACCCAGCTTGGCCAAAATCTTAAGGCAAATTGATGCATATTTATGGCTTTATAATGATGATTGTGGAAGGCGGCTCTTGTATATTAAATACAAACGTCGATGATATGTTTATTTTGACTCCGTTGCAACCGTTTATCATTTGAAAGTGGCCCATCGTCGGCTTCCACCCCCTTGTAGATGCTACGCAGGGTGTTTTTGCAATAACAAAACAACCCTTAGCCGACGTCTCGGTGCCCGAAGGCGGTTGTGTTAGCGGAAACGAGGTAATCAGATATGTGGGCTTTATAAATTTCACTTAGTCATAGGAGCTTAAAGTCGGGACGCCAGTTACTAGCCCCCGGTTAGTGTTCGGCAACAGCCGAGGTCAAGCCGTAAACACTTCGGCCAATGTTATGAACGACCCGTCATTTAACACAGTCATCGGATCGCTGACCAGTTTACGCTTATTGTGACAGTCAGTTTTCGGCTTTCTCCACTGAGGTGCTTAACCATGCGAGCTGGAAGGACAATCACAGTGGTTCTCCCTTTGCACACCTAGCCGAACAAAGCGGAACGTAGGAGGAAAGCATAGGAGCCGGGCAACCCAACTATTGACCAAAGGCACAATTCGAAACCGATGCATATATAGCAGTATCCGAGAATGTTTTTGCCGAATCTCTAAAGGTGTTCGGCGTTGCACCGCGAGACTTATGCTGGAAACACACAAATAGTTTAAAAGTGCCATAGGCTTGGAAAACCAAAAAAACTTCAGTAAAAACTTGAAGTCCGAACTAGATCAAGTGTTCGGTGCCAATCCAAAAATTGGTCTTTTAAAAAAAATTGTGCTTTTGTCGTGCTTTAACATGACACATCCTATCTCAAGACTTCAAGCGGGTCAGCCTACGGTTTCAACCTCCTATCCCGAAGGCGGGGTACTTCTCGTTAGCCCAGTTTAGCAAACTAAACTCTAGCGGCTTTGAGAGAGAAATTAGGCTATCCGGCTATTGACCATACACTCGAGTCAAAAAATGAGCAGTAGAAAAAGACTTTGCAACGACCAAACAGAAAACACATTTACTATAAAACGGCTCATACTAATTTAAGAGCCCCCAAGTGACTTGGGTAAAAGATTTTATGCATAATGATTGTATGTACCGAAGTACTTATATCATATCTGTGTTCACCAGAACTTTAAACGCGTCTTAACCGATCGTCGGCCTCTCCCTCTTCGGTCAAGGGCCGAAAAGTGTTATGTACTCCACCTGTCGAGAATATCGACGGTGTTTCCGCTAATCAGGCAATCAGGCCATAAGGCTGTAACAGACAAAGCGCGCTCAGGGAACTTATGCTATATTACTGACAAAGTGTAAGAAGCATCTTCAAATAAAATAGTACCCCCACCGATACCTTTCTTCGGTTGCTCATTGTTCCTATGAGACTTGTGCAATAGATTTTTTGTATTCATGAGTTCCGTTGTGTGCCGAGCATGATTGAAAACAATAAGAGCACTAGCTTTCGGCTTCACCCAGTCTGAGGTCCGAGCTCGGATGACCCGATCGTGACAATCGCAGAGGTGCTCCCTTTACTCCCTAGCCGAATAATCGAGAACATAGCGGTAAACACAGGAGCAAGGCAACCCAGCTTGCTGAACACTTCAGTCAACATGGTGCATATTGTGGCGTAATACACGAACAAGGAACGAAGCCATACAATTATAATCATATGCAAGAGGAAAGGCTTCATAAAGGAAGCCCCCAAGTAGACAGGGTATTTGAATTTGTGTGTCACAAACAAAGTTTTGACAAGGAAGTTTTTCGTAAACAACTTTTTGCCAAAAAAGTATAATGCTTGGTCGAATCAAACAAAATTTAAAACTGAAAGTTTTTGAGCATGAAAGCAAATTAGCTTGTTAATGTGTTCGACACTGATGACGTGGTCCGAGCTTGATGTGGGACAAGGTTCCATTCCCCAAGCCGGTCCCGAGGTGGCGGAGCGAAGAGCTCGGCACTCCGAAGTGGTGACATAGCACGGCCAATGCGGGCCGGCAGAGTGACGCCGAAGTCCCCGGCGTGGGTTAATGAAGTGTTGACGAAGCCCCCCATCCAGCCGAGGTGACAACACTGCCCGACCCGGATCATTTACTTGTGCACAAAAAATAGTGCAAACCGGAGATAATAGTAATAATAATAAATTAAAAAATATTGCATAATAAATAATTTATGCAAAGTGGGTAATAAAGGAAATATGGCCTGTGCGCCGAACACTTGATGAGGTAGAGCTCTCTCGGTGATGCCAAAGTCCCCGAGGCAACCGAACATGTCGGTATGGCAACACGAACAACAAGGTGATCACGCGAGCCGATTTACGCCGATTGGGACGACGGCGTCGGCTTGCCGAAGAGACCACGTGACGCAGTCGAAGTCCATTACCTGCACAAGTAAAATAGTGCAGGCCAACAATAATAATATAAATCTATAAAAATCATCGTGTAATTAATTTATGCAAGATAATTTATTTAAAAATATATGGCCTAGCGCCGAAGTCAATGTCGATGCAGGGTGTCGGCATGATGCGGTAAAGGCATGGAAAAGCCTGAATTCACAGGTCGGTCCGAGTTCCGAATGCGGCGTTCATCGAACTATGCACGGAAACTGACCGAACCACTATGCGACTGTCGTTAATGTGGCTGCCATTTGATAGACCTGTGTATAGATGATGGAACAAACCAGAGTAATAATTCCTTGGGAAAAATAAACCCAAACAAGCAAAAATTGCTAGGATTAATAGCACCTGGTTTATTTGTTGTAGCAGTCCGAAGAAAAGTGACTCCCAAATTGGGACTCGATCCACACACCTATTGCTTGATGGGCGGTGAAGCGACGGCATGGCGATGCTGGTAAAGGTTGGCTCACCGAGACAAAGCCCCCGGTCCAGCTAACGTGACGAAGCTGGTCAGCTGACGACGCCGAAGTCTCCAGAGTATTTTGATGAAGAGATGGTGAAGCCCCCGGTCTAGCCGAGGTGACGGAGCGGGTCGGTAAGGAGATGTTGCAGCTGCCATGTCAGCCGAGGTGTTGAAGCAGTTCGGTGTGATGGACATTGGCTTGAAGAAGCAACAGTGCGGTCATGCCGACGCAGGTCGTAACTCGTGACGTGGTCAATGCTGGCTTGATGAAGTGACCGTGCGGCGATGCCGGTGTGCCTGCTCCGTGTAATCCGTGGGGCGGCGATGATTTATCCTTCGCGATGCCGAACTCTTGTTAGGCTTGCCTAGATGATGATCCGAAGAGGTTTAGCTCGGCTCAACAAAGCGACGACGTGTCTAGCGCAAGTCGACAGCCGTAGAGCAACGTTGCCGGGCTGGTTTGACACCGGCGCGATGGTGAAGATCATATTGGAAAAGACTTAAAAATTAGTGGGATGTGTTTGGGAAAAAACCACAATACCCCATACAAAACTTCCTTCAAAAAGGATGTCCGAAATCCCATTCATAAAAAAGATGAACTCGGGTCAAATTCGTTCTCGCGCGGAAAACAAATCTGAAAAGTGATGCACTAATCGGAAGGTTCCCGGAGTTTGGATGGTCGGATCGAGCTGAAATTTTGAGGGGTGGTAGATATGGGAATTACGCAGCAAATGCACGGTTGGATCTTCCAAAGGACCTCCGACCTTGGCTCTGGAGACCACGCCCTAAACCCATCCAGATTCCCGTCCAGGTTTGACAGGGCTCCGGTATATCGTAGATTGCCGGAGATTCCTCCATCGAAACTCGACAAAATTTCGCATGGTTGTTGTAGACTTAATTCCGCACAATTCCACCAAAGCAATTGTTAAAACAACACTCGAGGAGGTGGTGGCGGAGGATACAAGTTTGCTGTCCAGGAAAACAGCACGGTCGCTCAAGGGCAATGTTGATGTTGAGCCCCCGGGCTCCATGAATGATTCCTCCATGATCTTTAGAGAGATCGGAGTTGATGTTGATGTAGGTCATCGTCCGAACATGACGATCTAACGCAGAGTGCAGTCCTCGGTCGAGCCAAGGTGACCAGTAGAGCCGGCGACGAAGATGTCGATGTTGCAGTTAATCTGCAGACGAGCCATCGATCCTCCGTTGATCCCACAACGGAACTCTCAATGAAAGCACCATTGTCGGTGTCAAAACCGGTAGATCTCGGGTAGGGGGTCCCAAGCTATGTGTCATGGATCGATGGGTAACAGGAGACATGGGACACGATGTTTACCCAGGCTCGGGCCCTCTTCATGGAGGTAATACCCTACTTCCTGCTTGATTGATCTTGATGAATATAAAGATTACAAGAGTTGATCTACCTCGAGATCATATGTTGTGGTCTAAACCCTAGAGGTATGATGAGTAATGTCATGATGATCTAGCATATCCCTATTGACTAGCCCGGCCTCGGCTTATATAATGTACCAGAGGCCTAGGATAACAAGAGTCTGAGTCGAATACGCCGGTGGAGAGGAGTCCTTGTCTTGATCACCAAGTCTTATGGAATCTTCCTCTCGTATACTTCGGCTGTCCGAACTGGCCCATGGGTAAACGGCCATGGGGGTTCTCGGCCCAATCCAACTGATCGGGAGACGACTTGGTGAGTAACCCCTGGTCCAGGACACCGTCAATGGGTCTTGTCCATCACATCATTCTCTAATGATGTGATCCCGTTTATCAAATGACAACACATGTCTATGGCTAGGAAACTTAACCATCTTTGATTAACGAGCTAGTCTAGTAGAGGCATACTAGGGACACTCTGTTTGTCTATGTATTCACACAAATACCAAGTTTCCGGTAAATACAATTCTAGCATGAATAGTAAACATTTATCATGATATAAGGAAATATAAATAACAACTTTATTATTGCCTCTAGGGCATATTTCATTTCACTTTAAGTGTGTGTTCCGGACAAATTTGTTGCTGGGACCATCATTGCCAAGCTTCCACCTTCGTGGAACGATTTTGCTACTTCTCTGAAAAACAAGAGACATGAGTTTTCCGTTTCGGATCTCATTAGCACTCTTGAATTTGAAGAGAAGGCGGGAGCAAAAGACACACGTGCTCGGGTCGCTGAGGGAGCTTCTAGTGCCCACATGATACACGAGACGAACTTCCAGCCCAACTAGCCCCAAAACAACAAGAACAAATCTCACGGGAAAGGAAAGTTTGATGCAAAGAACAAGCCGTCACATTCTACCAACTTCAAGAAGAATTCTCATAACGGGAAAGGATACAAACTTCAATTTTCGTAGCTGATGACCCACAAGTATAGGGGATCTATCGTAGTACTTTCGATAAGTAAGAGTGTCGAACCCAACGAGGAGCAGAAGGAAATGACAAGCGGTTTTCAGTAAGGTATTCTCTGCAAGCACTGAAATTATCGGTAACAGATAGTTTTGTGATAAGGTAATTTGTAACGGGTAACAAGTAACAAAAGTAAATAAAGTGCAGCAAGATGGCCCAATCCTTTTTGTAGCAAAGGACAAGCCTGGACAAACTCTTATATGAAGGAAAGCGCTCCCGTGGACACATGGGAATTATCATCAAGCTAGTTTTCATCACGCTCATATGATTCGCGTTCGTTACTTTGATAATCTGATATGTGGGTGGACCGGTGCTTGGGTACTGCCCTTCCTTGGACAAGCATCCCACTTATGATTAACCCCTATTGCAAGCATCCGCAACTACAAAAGAAATATTAAGGTAAACCTAACCATAGCATGAAACATGTGGATCCAAATCATCCCCTTACGAAGCAACGCATAAACTAGGGTTTAAGCTTCTGTCACTCTAGCAACCCATCATCTACTTATTACTTCCCAAGGCCTTCCTCTAGGCCCAAATAATGGTGAAGTGTCATGTAGTCGACGTTCACATAACACCACTAGAGGAGAGACAACATACAACTCATCAAAATATCAAACGAATACCAAATTCACATGACTACTTATAGCAAGACTTCTCACATGTCCTCAGGAACAAACGTAACTACTCACAAATCATATTCATTTTCATAATCAGAGGGGTATTAATATGCATAAAGGATCTGAACATATGATCTTCCACCAAATAAACCAACTAGCATCAACTACAAGGAGTAATCAACACTACTAGGTACCCATAGGTACCAATCTGAGGTTTTGGGACAAAGATTGGATACAAGAGATGAACTAGGGTTTGAGAGGAGATGGTGCTGGTGAATATGTTGATGCAGATTGACCCCATCCCGATGAGACGATCGATGGTGATGATTTCCCCCTCCCGGAGGGATGTTTCCCCGGCAGAACAGCTCCGCCGGAGCCCTAGATTGGTTTCACCAGGTTCCACCTCATGGCGGCGGTGTTTCGTCCCAAAATCTTCCTCCTTATTTTTTCTTGGACGAAAGACTTCATATAGCAGAAGATGGGCACTGGAGGCCTGCCATGGGGCCCACGAGACAGGGGGCGCGGCCAGGGGGTACGACGCACCCCCACCCTCGTGGCCCGGGTGTGGGGCCCTCTGGTTGATTCTTTCTCCAGTATTTTTTATATATTGCAGAACATGCCTCTGTGAAGTTTCAGGACTTTTGGAGTCGTGCAGAATAGGTCTCTAATATTTGCTCCTTTTCCAGCCCAGAATTCCAGCTGCCGGCATTCTCCCTCTTCATGTAAACCTTGTAAAATAAGAGAGAATAGGCATAAGTATTGTGACATAATGTGTAATAACATCCCATAATGTAATAAATATCGATATAAAAGCATGATGCAAAATGGACGTATCAACTCCCCCAAGCTTATACCTCGCTTGTCCTCAAGCGGAAGCTGATAACGAAAAATATGTCCACACGTTTAGAGATAAAGGTGTCGATAAAATAAAATACGGACATGAGGGCATCATGATCATTCTTATAACAGCAACACGCACATATATATATATATATATATTGTCATATGATTTCTTATGCTAAAGTAACAATCTATTCACAATGTAAAGTATGAATCGGAAACTTCATTGAAAACTAACAAACTATGATCTCGGTCATTGAGGCAATTGCAATTTCTCATAACATAGGAAAAAGTCAATATAAGAGGTTTTCAGCAAGTCCACATACTCAACTATCATTTGGTCTTTCACAATTGCTGACACTCACGCAATACTTATGGGTATGGAGTTTTAATCGGACACAGAGAAAGATAGGAGCTTATAGTGTTGCCTCCCAACCTTTTACCTCAAAGGTAATGTCAACAATAATAGTTCATGATAACTTACATCCAATTAGATATATATCAGGATCTTTCCAACACAACGTGCTTGCCAAAGGATAAAATGTAAAAAGGAAAGGTGAAGATCACCATGACTCTTGTATAGGGTATAAGACAAGAAAAAAGATAGGCCCTTCACAAAGGGAAGCAGAGGTTGTCATGTGCTTTTATGGTTGGATGCACAAAATCTTAATGCGAAAGAACGTCACTTTATATTGCCACTTGTGATATGGACCTTTATTATGCAGTCCATCGCTTTTATTGCTTCATATTTAGAGAGAAATTTTTATTGCATGCAACAATGACAACTTACTTGAAGGATCTTACTCAATCCATAGGTAGATATGGTGGACTCTCATGGCAAAACTGGGTTTAAGGATAATTGGAAGCACAAGTAGTATCTCTACTTGGTGCAAAGAATTTGGCTAGCATGAGGGGAAAAGGCAAGCTCAACATGTTGGATGATCCATGACAATATACTTTATTTCGGATATAAGAAAACATAACCCATTACGTTGTCTTCCTTGTCCAACATCAACTCTTTAGCATGTCATATTCTAATGAGTGCTCACAATCATAAAAGATGTCCAAGATAGTATATTTATATGTTAGAACCTCTCTTTCTTTATTACTTCCTATTAATTGCAACGATGACCAAAACTATGTTTGTCAACCCTCAACAACTTTTATTCATCATACTCTTTATATGTGAAGTCATTACTCTCCATAAGATCAATATGATCTCTTTATTTCTTTTTATTCTTTCTTTTTCTTTTATTTCCTCACGATCATAGCAAGATAATCAAGCCCTTGACTCAAAACTAATCTTTATTATATATATAGTTCACGAACTCGATTACATAGAAGGATCATAAAGCAAAACTCAAGACTAGATCATACTAAAACTTTATTCTACTAGATCAAGATATTACCAAAAGGATCGAACTAAGAAAAAGGAAAAGATAGGAGTGTGATGGTGATACGATGCCTGGGCACCTCCCCCAAGCTTGGCAGTTGCCAAGGGGAGTGCCCATACCCATGTATTTATGTCTCTTTCTTCGGAGGTGAAGAAGATGATGATGACGATGACAAATGTGCCTTAAGCTTCTCCATATTGTACTTAAGGAGAGCAATTTCCTCCTTTAAATCATCGACCTCCGATTCCAGCTTCAAGATCTTGTCGCATAAATCTCCTTTGCTTTTCTGCCAAAAACGAGAAGGAATAGATCATTTGTTAGACAGTTTAGCCCTCTTAGGGAGACTAGACTTCTTGAACTTCACGTGCATATCCCCAGGTTGAGGTAGAGGGACATCCTCCTCCTCCGAACTTGAATCATTGATCCTCATCAAATGAGCATCCTCCTCATCATCCGTAGTTCGACCACAAGGAGATAGATCCCCATAGGTCTTTGGGTCAGCGACGAGATGTGAGACATAGCTCTCTTCGTCGGAATCCTGAGATGACATCTTGCTCCAAACCTGCTACAGAAACAACTCAAAACAAACACAGAGGATATTTGCGTCGTGCGGTGGTCAAAACCTTCGGGAGATTATATAATGAATTTGTACCGACCAAAAGAAGTATCGTGCAAGAAAACGGATTCCAGAGAGCACACGAGGTGCCCACGAGGCAGGGGGCGCGCCCAGGGGGTAGGGCGCGCCCTCCACCCTCGTGGATGCCTCGTGTCCTTCCCGGACTACTTCTTATTTTCCTATTTTCTTAAATATTCCAAAACGGAGAAAAATTGCCATTAGAACTGTTTTGGAGTCGGTTTACTTACCGTACCACATACCTATTCCTTTTCGGAGTCTGAACCGTTCTGGAAAGTGTCCCTTATGTACTCCTCCGGGGTCACGGTGTCAATAACATTAGTTTCAACATTTATGGGATTACCTGAGATACAATGTTTGATCCTTTGACCGTTCACCACCTTTGGATGTGTGCCTTCGAAGTTGTTGATTTTTATGGCACTGGAATGGTAGACCTCCTCGATAACGTAAGGAACTTTCCATTTAGAGAGAAGTTTTCCTGCAAAAATTCTTAAACGAGAGTTGAATAGCAACACATAATCACCTACATTAAACTCACGCTTTTGTATCCTTTTGTCATGCCATCTTTTAACTTTTTCTTTAAACAGTTTGGCATTCTCATAAGCTTGGGTTCTCCATTCATCAAGTGAGCTAATGTAAAATAGCCTCTTCTCACCGGCAAGTTTGAAATCATAATTGAGCTCTTTAATGGCCCAATATGCCTTATGTTCCAGTTCAAGAGGTAAGTGACATGCTTTTCCATAAACCATTTTATACGGAGACATACCCATAGGATTTTTATATGCAGTTCTATAGGCCCATAATGCATCATCAAGTTTCTTGGACCAATTCATTCTAAATCTATTAACAGTCTTTTGCAACATTAATTTGAGCTCTCTATTACTAAGTTCTACTTGACCACTAGACTGCGGGTGATATGGAGATGTAATTATATGATTGACATCATACTTAGCAAGCATTTTATGAAAGGCACCACGAATAAAATGCGAACCACCATCAGTCATTAAGTATCTAGGGACTCCAAACCTCGGAAAAATAACTTCTTTAAGCATCTTGATACATGTGTTATGATCAGCACTACTAGTTGGAATAGCTTCTACCCACTTAGTAACGTAATCAACAACGACTAAAATATGTGTATACCCATTAGAGGAAGGAAACGGTCCCATATAATCAAAGCCCCAAACATCAAATGGTTCAATAACAAGTGAATAGTTCATAGGCATTTCTTGACTTCTACTGATATTACCAATTCTTTGACATTCATCACAAGACCGGGCAAACTTACGGGCATCTTTGAAGAGAGTAGGCCAATAAAAACCGGATTGCAATACCTTATGTGCAGTTCTATCTCCAGCGTGGTGTCCTCCATAAGCTTCGGAGTGACACTTGCGTAGGATATGTTCCTGTTCCTGCTCAGGTACACAACATCTAATGACACCATCTACTCCTTCTTTATAAAGGTGTGGCTCATCCCAGAAGTAATGTCTTAAATCATAGAAAAACTTTTTCTTTTGCTGGTATGTGAAACTAGGTGGTATAAATTTAGCAATAATGTAATTAGCATAATCAGCATACCATGGAGCAGTACGAGAAGCATTTATGACAGCTAATTGTTCATCAGGAAAGCTATCATCAATAGGTAGTGGGTCATCAAGAACATTCTCTAACCTAGATAAGTTGTCTGCAACGGGGTTCTCAGCTCCCTTTCAATCAATAATATGCAAATCAAATTCTTGTAGCAAGAGAACCCATTTAATAAGTCTAGGTTTAGCATCTTCCTTTTCCATAATATATTTAATAGCAGCATGAACAGTTACTTTAGAATCAACAATATAAGGCCTGAACTTATCACAAGCAAATATGACTGCTAATTTTTTTCAGTAGTAGCATAATTTCTCTAGGCACTGTCTAGAGTTTTACTAGCATATTGAATAACATTTAGTTTCTTATCAACTCTTTGTCCTAGAACAACACCTACAGCATAATCACTAGCATCACACATAATTTCAAAGGGTAAATTCTAATCAGGTGGCTGAACAATAGGTGCAGAAATCAAGGCTTTCTTAAGTATTTCAAATGCTTCTACACAATCATCATCAAAGACAAAAAGAACATCTTTTTGTAAGAGATTAGTCAGAGGCCTAGAAATTTTAGAGAAATCCTTAATGAACCTCCTATAAAAACCGACATGACCAAGGAAACTTCTTATATCTTTAATGTCCTTAGGACACAACATCTTTTCAATAGCGTCAACTTTAGCTTTATCAACTTTAATACCTCTTTCAGAAATTTTATGCCCCAAGACAATACCTTCATTAACCATAAAGTGGCACTTCTCCCAATTCAAGACAAGATTAGTTTCTTCACATCTCTGCAAAACTCGATCAAGGTTGCTTAAGAAATCATCAAAAGAAGTTCCATATACGGAGAAATCATCCATGAAAACCTCAACAATCTTTTTACAGAAGTCAGAGAATATAGCAGTCATACATCTTTGGAAGGTAGCAGGTGCATTGCATAAACCAAAAGGCATACGTCTATAAGCAAAGGTACCGAAAAGGCAAGTAAAAGTAGTCTTTTCTTGATCCTCTTTTGACACAGGTATTTGAGAGAAACCAGAATAACCGTCTAGAAAGCAAAAATGTGTATGTTTGGATAATCTTTCTAGCATTTGATCAATAAAAGGTAAAGGGTAATGATCCTTTTTAGTAGCTTTATTTAGTTTGTGGAAATCAATTACCATTCTATAACTTGTAACAATTCTTTGTGGGATCAATTCATCTTTATCATTAGGAACAACAGTAATACCTCCCTTCTTAGGGACACAATGGACAGGACTTACCCACTAACTATCAGCAATAGGATAAATTATACCTGCCTCCAGAAGCTTTAGTATTTATTTTCTTACCACTTCTTTCATCTTAGGATTTAACCGTCGTTGGTGATCAACAACTGGTTTAGTGTCTTTCTCCAATTTTATTTTGTGTTGGCATAGAGTAGGACTAATGCCCTTAAGATCAGCAAGAGTATATCCAATAGCAGCACGGTGCTTCTTCAGAGTTTTCAATAATTTCTCTTCTTCTTGCTCGGAAAGGTTAGCACTAATAATAATAGGATATATCTTCTTTTCATCAAGATAAGCATATTTAAGAGTATCTGGTAATGGTTTAAGCTCAAACACGGGATCACCCTTGGGTGGAGGAGGATCCCCTAGAATTTCAACAGGCAAGTTGTGTTTCAAGATAGGTCCTTGTTTAAAGAACACTTCATCTATTTCCCTTGTTTCATTCATAAACATATCATTTTCATGGTCTAGCAAATATTGCTCTAAAGGATCATTAGGAGGCACGACAATAGAAGCAAGAACAATAATTTCATCTTTACTAGGCAATTCTTTATCATGGGGTTGCCTACAAAATTTAGCAAAATTAAACTCATGAGACATATCCCCTAAACCAATAGTAACAACATCCTTTTTGCAATCTATCTTAGCATTAACAGTATTCAAGAAGGGCCTACCAAATATAATGGGACAAAAGTCATCTTGTGGGCAACCAAGAGCAAGAAAATCAGTAGGATATTTAACTTTCCCACACAAGACTTCAACATGTCTAACAATCCCAATTGGTGAAATAGTATCTCTATTGGCAAGCTTAATTGTAACATCAATTTCTTCTATCTCAGCAGGTGTAATATCATGCATAATTTCTTTGTATAAGGAATGAGGTATTGCACTTGCACTAGCACCCATATCACACAAGCAATGGTAACAATGATCTCCAATTTTAGCAGAAATAACAGGCATGCCTACAACAAGTCTATGTTTACCCTTAGTATCAGGTGTAGCAATTCTAGCAGCTTCATCACAGAAGTAAATAACATGCCCATCAATATTATCAGCCAAGAGATCTTTAACCATAGCAATACTAGGTTCAACTTTAATTTGCTCAGGGGGTGTAGGTGTTCTAGTATTACTCTTATGAACCACTGTTGAAGCTTTAGCGTGATCCTTTATTCTAACAGGGAAAGGTGGTTTCTCAATATAAGCGGTAGGAACAATAGGATCAACATTATAAGTGATAGTCTTTTCTTCAACTTTAATAGGTTCAACTACTTTTACTTCAATGGGAGGATGATATTTAAACCACTTCTCCTTAGGGAGACCAACATGAGTAGCAAAGGATTCACAGAAAGGAGCTACTATCTCAGAGTCAAGTCCATTTTTAGTGCTAAATTCATGGAAAACATCGGTATCCATAAAAGATTTAACACAATCAAACTTAGGTGTTATACCTGACTCCTTATCTTTGCCGAGGTCCCAATCTTCAGAGTTGCATTTAATTCTTTCCAATAAATCCCATTTGAATTCAATAGTCTTCATCATAAAAGAACCAGTACAAGAAGTATCGAGCATGGACTGATTATTGAGAGAAAGCCGAGCATAAATTTTTTGAATAATAATTTCTCTTGTGAGCTCATGATTGGGGCATGAATATAACATTGACTTAAGCCCCCCAAGCTTGAGCGATGCTTTCTCCTTCGTGAGGCCAAAAACTATATATATAATTACGATCACGATGAACAAGATGCATAGGATAAAACTTCTGATGAAATTCCAATTCAATCGGTTGTAGTTCCATGGTCCCATATCATCACATAGCCTAAACCATGTCAATGCCTTTCCCTTCAAAGATAAAGGGAAGAACTTCTTCTTGATAACATCCTCGGGCATACCTGCAAGCTTAAATAATCCACAAACTTCATCCACATAGATTAGGTGCAAATCGGGATGCAATGTTCCATCTCCTGTAAAAGGATTAGCTAGTAGTTTCTCTATCATACCCGAAGGAATTCCAAAGTAAACATTTTCAGTAGGTTCAGTAGGTTGAGGAGAAACTCTTTTCTCTACTAGTCGGGGTGTAGATACCCCGAACAAGCCCCGCAAAGGATTATGTTCCATAGTAACAAGTGACAGTAAATTTCAGCACACTATATAAATTTTTCCTTACCAAAATCCACTTAGTAAAGGCGCTTCACTCCCCGGAAACGGCGCCAGAAAAGAGTCTTGATGACCCACAAGTATAGGGGATCTATTGTAGTACTTTCGATAAGTAAGAGTGTCGAACCCAACGAGGAGCAGAAGGAAATGACAAGCGGTTTTCAGTAAGGTATTCTCTGCAAGCACTGAAATTATCGGTAACAGATAGTTTTGTGATAAGGTAATTTGTAACGGGTAACAAATAACAAAAGTAAATAAAGTGCAGCAAGATGGCCCAATCCTTTTTGTAGCAAAGGATAAGCCTTGACAAACTCTTATATGAAAGAAAGCGCTCCCGAGGACACATGGGAATTATCGTCAAGCTAGTTTTCATCACGCTCATATGATTCACATTCGTTACTTTGATAATTTGATATGTGGGTGGACCGGTGCTTGGGTACTGACCTTCCTTGGACAAGCATCCCACTTATGATTAACCCCTATTGCAAGCATCTGCAACTACAAAAGAAGTATTAAGTTAAACCTAACCATAGCATGAAACATGTGGATCCAAATCAGCCCCTTACGAAGCAACGCATAAACTAGGGTTTAAGCTTCTGTCACTCTAGCAACCCATCATCTACTTATTACTTCCCAGTGCCTTCCTCTAGGCCCAAATAATGGTGAAGTGTCATGTAGTTGACGTTCACATAACCCACAGGTACCAATCTGAGGTTTTGGGACAAAGATTGGATACAAGAGATGAACTAGGGTTTGAGAGGAGATGGTGCTGGTGAATATGTTGATGGATATTGACCCCATCCCGATGAGAGGATCGATGGTGATGACGACGGTGATGATTTCCCCCTCCCAGAGGGATGTTTCCCCGGCAGAACAGCTCCGCCAGAGCCCTAGATTGGTTTCGCCAGGTTCCACCTCGTGGCGCCGGTGTTTCGTCCCAAAATCTTCCTCCTTATTTTTTCTCAGACAAAAGACTTCATATAGCAGAAGACGGCGCACCCCCACCCTCGTGGCCAGGGTGTGGGCCCCCTCTGGTTGATTCTTTCTCCAGTATTTTATATATATTGCAGAACGTGCCTCCGTGAAATTTCAGGACTTTTGGAGTTGTGCAGAATAGGTCTCTAATATTTGCTCCTTTTCCAGCCCAGAATTCCAGCTGCCGGCATTCTCCCTCTTCATGTAAACCTTGTAAAATAAGAGAGAATAGGCATAAGTATTGTGACATAATGTGTAATAATAGCCCATAATTTAATAAATATCGATATAAAAGCATGATGCAAAATGGACGTATCAGTAGCACCGCACAAAATTTATATGGCTGCATCTACCTGCTGTCAGCTAACCTCATGGTGCTCCAGGTACAATGACCACCGCAAGATGAAATAAGCTTATTCGTACGTTGACTTGCTAATTGCAATGCGGAACGATCCTGTCATGTGTGGAGTAGCAAACAAGTAGTGCAGCCGAAGGTGGAAATCAACCAAGGACTTATGAAATTATATATAATCTTCCTCGGGCAGGTCAGTATCCCCTTCGTCCAGATGATCGTGTTTTTCCATGCCGAGCTATTGATATGTGCTACTGTTTTGCAACACCGTTTAAGTATAGCTATTGTTTTCCTATCTTTTCATATTCAGGACAATTAAGATGATTTCAGGGTAACTGCACAATATGGACTCATGTTGAGTCATCTCTAATTCCTCATGTGTTTGATGCAAATGTGTCAGCATCAATTGCAAGATGAGGAAGCTAGCTAGCTGTGGAGCTGCCAACATGATCAAAGTGCTCGCAACATTGAGAAGAAACAAGCATGCCCAGGAAATTAATGTGTGCGCAGAGAGGCCCTTTGCTCAGAGAAGCATTGACCGATTTTCTTTATTTCCACACCTTCTCACAGCTTTGTATTGGTTATATTATGGTGAATCATTGAGATGCATAAACATGTTGAACTTTTGTTCTTCTGAATGTTAGTATGCATACCGTATCTTCTGAAGCTTAGTTTAATGTGAATGTTGACTAGCCTGTGAACCTTTACAATCTAGTAAGTATATTGTAGGCCTGTTATTTGACACCTCACTTTGCCACACTATGCGACCAGTGTGAGTGTCTGCATCCAGTACCGCATCCTCTAATTTGGTGGATGCCAAGTTGAAAAAGGTTACCGATGAGTAGCCATAAGTTGGAGGCATCTCTTTTTTTCTTTTGAATGGGCAATAAGCTGGAGAGTGTCTCGGGCTGCCTCTAGTGTTAAGGCCCTCCAGTACGAAACATGGGCAGCCGACTAGGCCGATACAAAAGCCTATCTATCTTAAAGCCCATTTGTTTTTGTTTTTTGCGAGAAGAAGCCCATATTTCTTGAAGAGGGGACGATCCCAGAAAAACCCTCCTTCCTCCTCGCTTCTACTTATACTATAGCTCGTTGGACTCTCCCGCTTCCGTCGCCCCCAAATTCCCCCTGCTCACCATCTTCCTCACTCGTCCAGAAAACCCCCGCTCACCTTCTTCCTCACTCATACAGAAAACACCTGCTCCTCTTCTTCCACTCCTACAAAAAACCCCAGCCCTCCTTCTTCCCCACTCGCACTACCACTAGGCTCGTCTCTGGCTACTCTGCTCAAACCCGTGAGCTCGGCGCGACGCCCACAAGGAAAATGGAGTCGGCTGGCCCCAGCGCCAAGAAGATGAGGCTCCCGCCAGCAGCGAGACCGGTTGTAGATCCTGCACCCGGCAGCGCGGGGAGAAGGGGCGAGCCCCCCCCACCCGGATCTGAGGAACCGGTAGAATCTCCGGTGGACCGCCTCAGCGATCTCCCGGACGTCATCCTTGAGGAGATCATCTCACTTCTCCCCACCAAGGATTGCTGCCGCACACAAGTCCTCTCAACTCGGTGGCGCCCTCTATGGCGCACCACGCCCCTCAATCTCAATTGTCATCAGATATCTGTCCTTCTTGAATTTGATCTCCTCAGAGCCACCGTATCCTCTCACCAGCAGGGCCCCGTTCAACGCCTCTGCATCCCGACACGCTACCTGTTGTCCATACCCGGCACGGTGGACGCTTGGCTGACATCCCCAGAATTCGGAAAACTCCAGCAGTTTGAGTTCTACCATTACCACGAAAGTTTCATACCACGAACACGCCAAGAATTCGTGCCCACACCACCGTTGTCCATCTCGCGGTTTTCCTCCTCTCTCCACACCGCCACCTTCGCCCGGTGCCATCTACCAGACGATCTGGTACAAATGCTTCGACTCCCACTACTAAAAAAACTTTCGCTTGTGGTGGTTTATCTGCCGGAGGCCTCACTGCACAACATCATCCACTCCAGTTGCCCTGCCCTAGAGCGCTTGCTGATTGTTTTGGGAATAGAAATCCCTGTCAGTTGTCTCCAAATAAAGTTGCCTCACCTTAAAAGGATTGGAATTTGTTTTGAATGACAACATCTCATCATCGAAGATGCCCCATCACTTCAAAGGTTGCTCCTTGATAATTTTTATAGACCTTCACAAATAAATGTCATCTCTGCGCCCAAACTAGAGACCTTGGGTGTAATTCGTGATCCGTTTAATGATCACAGGAAGTTGGTGCTTGGCTCCTCACCTTTTCAGGTACCGTATATTATCATCTACACATTTGTAATCATAAGCTGCATTTTTCATTTGTGCGCATAAGTTTTATATCATCTTGGAGTACACTCTGGGTACTAATATTATGTTATATGCTCAATGAAGAGTTCGTCCATGGATAGCCTATCAATGCTGCTGGATTCCGTCAAGATCTTATATATCGGAATGCATAGTTTTGATCTGAACATAATTATTGGCTTGCTGCGATGCTTTTGATCTCTGGAGAATTTATATATAGAGGTGATGATTTCATGCACATTGAAAGCCCGTATATATTGTACTAGAATTAACCGTTCAGCTTTCGCTCTTTCGACATACTCTTTTATCAGACCTTAACTGTTTTCAATCTGCATGTCTACTTAGGTACTGCGACCACATGGAGAAAAACGTATAACCAATCGGTGGCGTAATAAGCACCAGGATTTTCTCAGTTCTCATGACATTCGTTTGAGGACAATAACGATGGAAGGATTTGCATTTAAGCAGGCAAACAGAAGCTTTGTCACATTCTTCCTGTTGAATGCGAGGTTACTATTGTCCATGAGGCTTAAGTTTTAGCGCAAGAGATTTCTCACGGAAGGACACGTTGAACAGCAAAAAAAGAAGTTTCAGGTGGACAAATGGGCTTCTAAACGTGCTCGGCTTCTATTTACGACAAGTTGTATTCATCCTGAAATAAATTTTTTTTGCACAGGATGTTGATTTTATGGATCAGACTGATCCATTTGTTTGTGACTGCGAAAAAGAGTGGTTGGGTTAGATGTTACTGCCATGTTCAATCTGGGTTTTGTCTAAAAATTTGATGAACAATTAATCCTTGGGCTTTTTGTACCATTTGTAAGTTTGAGTTGCATGTTGTTGCCCTCGTACTCCCCTCCACCTGCCACTACACTGCTGCATCTTCCATGACTGCTGTTCGTTCCCGTTTGAGGCCTCGCCGTCGTTCTCCGCCTTGGTTTGCTCGTTGTGCCCGCCATTGTCTGGCGTTGTCAATATAGTGAACAACCAAGAGGAATCAGGAGATGACTGTACGTGGAGAGGCTGGCAGTAGGGACCCACCAGGGTCATTTCATTACGCAAGCAGGTGCCTCGTTATTACAAGCCAAAAAAATACTTCCTCCTAATTGTTTGACAACTAGGTCCCACGCCATTGTTAATGTAATCAATAAACGAGAAAATTACACAACGAGCGGATAACACCAGGGACCCAGCAGCTCGCCTAGTTGTTTTTTAGTTTCAGAGACGGAGCTCAACTGCGCTGTGCGGGGGCTGTGGCCCGTCTAGCCCACGCTTACGCTTTTATTTATGCACATGACGAGCCCAGTTGATATCTTTTTTCTTTCTGAAAATGTCTAGCCCAGTTCTTTTTTTTGGAGAATACCAAAACCGAGGCCTACTTGCTTTTCTCAGCCCTGCTGGGCTGCAAATTTTTCAAGACGAGGAGGGATGTAAGTGGTAAGAAATGGGCTTCCCCAGAAAATGGGCTGTAAGTTGTAAGAAATGGGTGGTAAATTTTTAAACCAAAGCCAACCGGCAATTACATTAAAATATCATTTTTTTTTCTTGATTTCTCTACTCTCTACTCTTATAAAAACCAAAGCCAACTGGCAATTACATTAAAATATCATCTTTTCTCCCACAAGATAAAGTAGTCATACAAATGCATCTTCATGTTCCGTGCAACGCACGAGCATCTTGCTAATTAAGATTTTAAATTTCATTCATTTTTTGCGGAGAATTGTTTTTTGAATTTTACTTTGATATAATTTTTTAAAAATTATTTGTAACGTGACTCGAAATTTTGTGATTAAAAGAGTTTGGACCCCACCGAAATATGCAAAATTTCTTTGAATTTTTTAGCAGTGCCCAGAATATATGGTCTGTAATGCTAATAAAAAGAATATGGGCTTCAAATATCCTTAAGAATTAGCAAATGGGCTATAAATTATTGAAAATAGTGGCAAATGGGTTGTATGCCGTTTTCCACAGATTTGGAGGCTGACTTCTAGGCCTACTAGGTTGACGATGACGTTGTCCTAATTTTTTTTGACGCGTACGCAAGGCTTTGTCAACTTAGTCAACAAAGAGTAGTGACTGTTGGATGTCCATCCAAGGGCCGCCATGCTTCTTCACTCTCTGATCTTCCTGCTCCAGCCGGTCAAACCAGCGCCAGCGGGACTGCCTGCTCCCTCCTCCCGTGTTTGTCTATGCTGCCACCAAGCCATCCCTCTACCCACCCACACATCATGTTATTTTCCGGCGACGTCAGCCTCACCCCGCAGCCGACCAGTCAGCGCTCGTACTCCCCTCAGCGTGGGCATCCGCTGCGGTGGCTTCGCCGGCTCCGGGTCATTCCCTTCCTGGGCCTCGCCCTCATCCACCGCATTTGTGCTCTCGGTGCGGCGAGGTCAACATGGTCAACATACAACAGCCATCAGAAGAGGCTGGCAGTAGGGGCCCACACAAGGAAATGCCTCCTTATTACGCACAAAATAATAATTCCTCCACCTGATTGCCGGGACCCACCGGAAGGGCCTCTGTATTTCGCGAAAAAACGTTCCCCCCGCTGACAAGTCAGACCCACCAGCTATATCTTCGCATGCAAGGAAGTGCCTTGTTATTACGCACAAAAAATGAATACTCCCCCTGCTAGCTGGGACCCACCATAGTGGGAGGCTGACTTGTGGGCCTACTAAGATGACGGGGACGGAGGGCTTTGTCAACTTAGTCAATATAAACGATGTCCATCCAACGGATGTAGTGCTTCTTCAACCTCTGGTCTTCTTGCTCCAGCCGCCCAAACAAGCGTCGGTCGTGCCGCCTGCTCCTGCCTCCCGTCTCCGGCTGTGCTGCCACCGCTGGCCATGCCATCCCTCTATACTCACCCACACCTCCTGTTATTCTCCGGTGACGGCAGCCTCACACCGTAGCCGAAGCAGTCAACCCACGTACTCCCCTCCGCGTGGGCATCCACTGCCGCGTCTTCCCGGCTCCACGTCCTCCCCTTCCTAGGCCTCGCCGTCGTCCACCACCCTGGTGCTCTCGGTGCGGCGTGGTCAACGTGGTCAAGGAACAACTTCCATCGGAAGAGTACTGTACATGGAGAGGCTGACAGCTGGTTCCACGGCAGCGGCAAGGAAGTTCCTCCTTATTACGCGCAAAATAATTATTCCTCCACCTAACAGCAGGGACCCACCGGACGGGCCACTGTATTTAGCGAAAAAACGTTTCCCCTGACTGCTGAGACCCACCAGCTACATCTTCACATGGAAGGAAGCGCCTGACAGTTAGGACCCACCTGGTCAAAGCGTGCGTAGCGTTGTCATTCTGGTCGCGAACGTGTACGTACATACTGGTCGATGTAGAGGCGCGCACGTGTCATAGTAGAGGCGCGCACGTAGCATGTACACGTACGTACAGTCAGGGTGCAAGAAAGTAAATACGGCCACGTACATACATACGGGCGGGGTCTCGAACGCCTACTCACACATACGTACGGCCAGGGCTCGTGTACATGGCTGGGTCGGAACGGAGAAGCTGCGCCGTTGTCGTGATCATGGGGAGGCAACCGGCTGGGTCGGAACGGAATGCGTCGTCGTGTTCATCGGGAGCCAACCGGCTTGGACAGAACATCCGATGGAAATAAGGCCTGACGTACCGCAGAACGGAGCAAACGGCCTTGTGTTCGACCGGCCACGGTCGAAACGGGATCCTGTTCATCGGGAGGGGTCTGGCGTACCGCAAAACGGAGGAAACGGACTTCTCTTGGACCTCCTACAGTGGAAACGGGGTCATGTTGATCGGGAGGGGTGTGGCGTACCGCAAAACGGAATCGATGCAAACCCGGAAAAGGTTGGAGCATTTCTCTGAATTAAACACCCTATGCGTGGGCACGACGTTCAGAAGCTTACTGGTTGCTTGGCTGCATTGAGCCGATTCATTTCTCGTCTCGGTGAAAAGGCATTGCCTCTTTATAGATTATGAAGAAGTCTGATAAGTTCGAGTGGGCTCCTGAAGCCGAAGCAGCGTTTGTAGAGCTCAAAACCCTGCTTTCCACCATACACCCAGCCGGTGCTTGCTGCCCCAATCAGCAAAGAGCCTCTACTGCTATATATCACAGCCACTGGACAAGTTGTCAGCACAGTGCTCACAGTCGAGCGGGAGGAAGAAGGCAAAGCCTATAAAGTTCAGCGCCCAGTGTATTATATCTCTGAAGTCTTGACTCCGTCCAAGCAAAGGTATCCGCATTACCAGAAGCTTGTCTACGGGATTTATCTGACCACGAAGAAAGTTGCACATTACTTCGCAGACCACTCAGTTTCTGTCGTCAGCGATGCCCCATTATCAGAAATCCTGAACAATCGAGATGCAACTGGTCGAGTGGCCAAGTGTGCGATTGAACTCCTCCCTTTGGATATCAAGTTCGAAGCAAAAAAGGCGATCAAGTCTCAAGCAATAGCAGATTTCCTGGCCGAGTGGATCGAGCAGCAGCAACCGACTCAGATTCACTCGGAACATTGGACTACGTTCTTTGATGGGTCCAAGATGTTGAATGGTTCTCGTGCTGGAGTGGTCCTAGTATCCCCAAGAGGCGACAAACTCAGTTATGTCCTCCAGATTCACTTCGACTCTTCAAACAATGAAGTTGAGTATGAGGCACTCCTATATGGGTTGCGTATGGCCATCTCACTCGGTGTCTGGCGCGTGATTGTCTACGGTGACTCATACTTGGTGGTCAATCAGGTAATGAAGGAATGGGATTTCAGGAGCCGAGCCATGACTGGTTACTGCAATGCAGTGAGAAAGCTAGAGAAGAAGTTTGAGGGGTTAGAGCTCCACCACATACCCCGAATGAAGAATCAAGCAGCCGATGATATGGAGAAATAGGTTCCACTCGGAAACCTATTCCCAGTAATGTGTTCTTGGAGCATCTCCACACCCTGTCAGTTCAAGAAGATCCTTTTACAGAAGAGCCCCCACAACCGATAAGTTCAACTTATCCGACTGAGATTGAAGTTCCAGCAGTAGTCGACTTGATCATGGAGGTTTTAGTTATCACTCCCGACTGGACGGTGCCATATATTGCATATCTGCTCAGGCAGGAGCTACCAGAGGATGAAGATGAGGCCCGCCAGATCATCCGTAGATCCAAAACCTTCACAGTGATAAGTGGACAGCTTTACATAGAAACTGTTACCGGGGTAGCTCAGCGTTGCATCTCTCCAGAAGAAGGTCGACTGGTCTTAAATGAGATCCATTCGGGGACCTGTGGTCACCACGCGCCCTCTCAGACTATCGTGGCCAAAGCATACCGAGCGAGATTTTACTGGCCGCGTGCGAATGAGATGGCTAAAGATATAGTCGACAAGTGCGAAGGCTGCCAGTTTTACTCGAACATGTCTCACAAGCCTGCATCCGCCTTGAAGACTATTCCACTCGTCTGGCCATTTGCAGTTTGGGGGTTGGACATGGTTGGACCTTTCAAGACCGGAAGAAGTGGTTTCACTCATTAGCTCATGGAAGTCGACAAGTTCACTAAATGGATAAAGGCCAAGCCTATCAAGAATCTTGACTCAAGCACTGCCATTAGTTTCATCAGAGAGCTGATATTCCGATATGGATTCGCTCACAGCATTATCACAAATAACGGCTCCAACTTTGATTCTGATGAGTTCAGAGCATTTTGTGCTTCCCAAGGCACTCGGGTCGATTACGCATCCGTTGCGCACCCGCAGTCGAATGGGCAGACGGAAAGAGCAAACGGCTTGATCCTTCAAGGACTGAAACCCCGATTGATGCGCGATCTGAAGCATGCAGCTGGAGCTTGGGTGACTGAGTTGCCATCTGTCCTATGGGGACTGAGAACAACTCCCAATCGGTCGACTGACCAAACCCCTTTCTTCATGGTGTATGGTGCTGAAGCGGTGCTTCCGAGTGATTTGCTGCACAATGCCCCTCGAGTGGAACTCTTCTCAGAAGCTGAAGCAGAACAGGCATGCCAGGACGCAGTTGATCTCCTAGAGGAAGAATGAGAGATGGATCTGATCCGTTCGGCCATCTATCAACAAGACCCGCGTCGATTCCATGCCCAAAACGTCAGAGGCCGAGCATTTAAGGAAGGAAACCTTGTGCTCCGAGTGCACCAGAAACGGCCTCACAAGCTCGCTCCGGCCTGGGAAGGGCCCTTCATCATCACCAAGGTGCTCCACAACGGGGTGTATCACCTTTACAACGTAGCCAAGAAAGAACATGAGCCACGCTCGTGGAATGTGGATCTGCTCCACCGTTTTATACCTAAACACTCGGATCGATGAGTTGTAATAAGAATCCTTCAGTTCGCTTATAAAAGACATGATTTCCGCAGTACCTTAATGATTGTTTTCACATAAGCATGTGTGTTCAAATCCCCCAGTGGGTGGCTTAGCCGCAAACCCCATTCTCCTAAGTTTCAAAAACGAGCTCCGAGTGAAGAGCAGCCCTCTCACTCGGGGGCTTAGCCGCGAACCCGATTTGCCTAAGTTACAAAACGAACTCCGAGTGAAGAGCAACCCTCTCACTCGGGGGCTTAGCCATGAACCCGATTCGCCTAAGTTACAAAACAAACTCCAGGTGAAGAGCAACCCTCTCACTCGGGGGCTTAGTCGCAAACCCGATTCGCCTAGGTTACAAAAATACTCCGAGTGAAGAGCAGCCCTCTCACTCGGGGGCTTAGCTGTGACCCCGCACTCGCCTAAGTTACAAAAATACTCCGAGTGAAGAGCAACCCTCTCACTCGG